>NW_023425562.1:0-60000 GCF_014108245.1 Pipistrellus kuhlii
GGCGGGGCCGTGGAGGGGACGGGGCTATGGGGGCTATGGAGGCTATGGAGGGGGCGGGCTGTGGGCGGGGCCTAGTTGTGGGGGCGGAGCTACAGCCCGGAGGGGGCGGGCCAGACCCGGCCACCAGGGCCTCCTGGGGTCCCAGCCCGGCACCTGTCTGCGCCTCCCGCGGGGGCGGAGTGGGGCCTGGGCCTCCCGCACTAGGTCAGCTCAACTTCTGGGCTTTTCTTCCTTATTTGCTTATTTGCTGATCGATAGATTTTAGGAGAGAGGAACACGGATTTGTTGTTCCACTTACTAATGCGCCCATTGGCTGACTCCTGCACGTGCCCTGACCAGGGCTGAACTCGTAGCCTTGGCGTGTGGGGCGGAGGCTCTAACCACTGAGCCTCCCATGGGCGGCTCACTTCTGGAATCCGCTGGGAGCAATGTGTGGTTTTCGCGCTTTACGTTCATTTCTCCCCTTTTTGTCTTTTTCTTTGGTTGAAGATGGTGGACGAGAAGGTGTGAGCCAACAGGAGGTCTTGGAGATGGTGTTTCAGAGTAAGGCTCCACGGCAGCGGAATGCGTGCTTATTCTAGGTCCGAGCAGGCGCGGTGGCCCGAGCGTGTGATCCTTCACCGGAGGGCGTCCGGGTCCCAGCGCCGGGGGCGGGCGGGGCGGGGCGGGCGAGGCCCCGGGTCACCCGGTCTGGGCTCCGTCAGGTCAGCCCGCGTCCCGAGAAGCGCGAGAGCCGCGCCCTCTGCTGGCGGTGCGGGGCGCGGCAGAGAACCAAACCCCAGTTCCCCTGCGGGTGGGACCCGAGTCCTTTTCTGAGTTCCAGGTGCAGTCACGAAAGACAAAGATGAAGCAGCGCCCCTTCTGTGTGTGTTTTGTTTTGTTAACATGCCTCTTCTTATTTTTATATATTTTCATCTTTTTTGGGCGTGCATTTACGTTTATTCCATGCATTTCTGACAACATTGCTCCTCGGATTTCAATCACTGAGAGCACTCCTGAGCATTAGCATCAGTTATTTCCACTTTGAAGTTACAGAGATGGAGGTAAGGCTCTCTTTCCCCACAGCGGACTCGGATTCACAATGAAAAGTCCCAATAAATACCCATCGGTCGCAATGAAGAGTGCCATTCCCCTCCCTGCCACACACAGGGCCTCCCCACCTCCTCAGCCTGAGGGGCCCGTGCCTGGCTGGCCGGGCACTGGATCTACAGGGGATCCCTCTGGACCTGCCGCCCTAAACCTTCCCCCTGACCTCTGTGACCTCGGCTCCCAGGGGTTCCCCATGACAGAGCAGTTTGCTTTATGCAGATGCACTCAGAAGTGTCACTGAACCAGCCGCGTCAGCATGTTATCTGGGAGCCTGTTAGATGGCGGGCCCCAGCCTGGTCACTCTGCATCAGAAGCCCCGGGGAAGACACACACTCATAAATACCCATCGGTAGCAATGAAGAGTGCCATTCCCCTCCCTGCCACACGCACGGCCTCAGCTGTCAGGCATCCCCAGGCCTGGAGGGCTGGTTAGCCTCCCAGCTTCAGCAAAGTCCTGTGGAAACAACAGCAAAACCCTTTACAATTAGTAGCCGTGAGTCAAGGGAGTTCCAAGCTGCAGACAACATTTCTGGGACGGGCAGAAATTCTGATGCCCCACAAATTACTAGTATGCCCACCAGTCTCAAAACAGAAACAAAGATCTTTTTACCATATATACAGGGTTTCTTTCTGGTCTGTCTGTCCTACAATTTCAACAATGCCCAAAAGCCTGGTTATATATAATTTTTCTGGTGTATATTTTTAAAATAAACTCTCCTATTCCTAAGTTACATCACCCATCAGCCCCACCCCATAACAAAGTAACCCATGCATGCCT
Source organism: Pipistrellus kuhlii (assembly GCF_014108245.1). NCBI lineage: Eukaryota > Metazoa > Chordata > Mammalia > Chiroptera > Vespertilionidae > Pipistrellus > Pipistrellus kuhlii. Next base: position 1,868 of record NW_023425562.1, read on the forward strand.
ATGGTTAACTTTGAAAATACATGAAAATTGGGAGACAAGAATAGAAACATCATCTATAATTCCACCGTCATGGGTAATCTGTGTCACATTGTGGTGTATTTATCCTTCTATGAAAATCATTTTTACATGGTTGAGACCCTAAGAGAGACTTTTTGCTTGTTTGTTTAAATAATAATGCCTCTATGATTATATACACAATTCGACAATGATTGCATAATAACAAAGGACAGAACGAGGGAAATGAAATTATTAGACATAGGCATCTTTATAAATATGCAAAAACATCCTCCGGGAGAGTTCTATGTATTTGAAAACATTTATATAAATATAACATACTAGAGGCCCAGTGCATGAGGGGGTACTCTCAGCCCAGTTTGTACCCTCTTGCAGCCCAGGAGCCCTCTGGAGATGTCTGACTAATGGGGAAGTGGCCTAAGTTGTCAGTTGGACATCCTTAGTGCTGCCGCAGAGGCAGGACAGGCTCCCACCACCACTGCTACGCTCGCCAGCGTGAGCCTGGCTTCTGGCTGAATGGCACTCCCCCTCTGGGAGTGCACTGACCACCAGGGGGCAGCTCCTGCGTTGAGCATCTGCCCCCTGGTGGTCAGTGCACATCATAGCAACCGGTTAGGGTTAGGGTTAGGGTTAGGGTAAGAGTTAGGGTTAGCAACCGGTTGTTCTGTTCAGTCGATTTGCTTTTTAGCCTTTTATTATGTAGGATGGACTTTTAAGCAGGTGGAGGCATACAGTACACATTTTGTAGTTTGCTTTTTTGCATTTAGCAATATGCTTTATTACTAATATATTTTTGTTAATCCTTACCCAAGGATATGTTTCCCATTGATTTTTAGATAGAGTGGAAGGGAGGGAAGGGAGGTGAAATAAGAGAGAGAAAGCACATCTATTGGTTGCCTCCTACATGCACCTGGACGAGAGCTCGGATTGAACCTGCAACCCAGGTATGTGCCCTGATGGGGAAGTGAGCCCTCCTGAGTTCTAACCTCTGAGAGCACGGCCAGGGCTGCAATAGATGTTTACAACTCCACCCGGAAGCAAGCCAAAGTTCACTGACATCTTCGCTGAAAATAGCCACAACTCATGACTTTGTGCCAGCGGTTCTGACTCAGAAATGGGGCGTTGTTGGCCAAACGTACGGTGACATCATTAGAGCTCGTGAGGGCCTTGGACTTGGTGACTAATCCAGTCCTGGGGGCGGGGACCGCCACGCAGGGACAAGGCCGCCAGCGTGCGATGGCTCCAGACGTGGCGGTCAGCGTTCCACAGTGCTGTTCCCTCCCTTGGAGGCTCTGTTCAGGACACAATTCCCTTTGCGGGGGTTGGTTTTGGTCTCATCTTTCCCGAAAGAGGGAGTCCACCTCTGTAAACTGACGCCTTTCTCCCTCAGACTCTTCGCAAGTCCGAGTGCGATGTGGGCGCGGCTACAGCGTGTGGACTGGCTCAGGCCTCGGACTGAGGAGAGGGCACAGTCCTCATGGCCACGTGCAACCCCTGGCGTGGAGGGCAGAGCCTCCCAGCACAGTGACAGCCAACAGCTGCGGTTGTGAGCGTGAACCTGTGGCCTGAACACTGACCCCACGTGCTTGAGTGATAGAGGCTGCAGGTAAACAAAGCTGGATCAGGTGCATGTAATTGAGGAGGCTCAAAACCCACAGAATGTCGTAACCATCTTGACCACCGCCTCACTTTGCCACGTGGCATCGGCTATAAAATAAAGACTTGGTTTGTAGTCCCTGGCGCTGTCTCTCCATCCGGGGGCAGTGTCCCACTGAGACCCAGCTTTATTCTCTTGTCTGTCTTTTCTCAATCCTTCACCGTCCCCACTCAGGGTCAGTGAATCTGGCTGAGCCGGAGTGGCATATAAGGCACCTGGGGCTGAGGATGGCCGTGCCGGCTCACCGCGCTGCGGGTAGTGGGGAGAACAGCATTTCCCTCAAAAATTAGAGGCTTAAACCCGCTGAGGAGGGAAGAGGCTGAAGACCCGAGAAGTCACTCTTTTTGAGGAAGCTGACGCGGGAACATAAGGTCTTTCATAACATCCTTCGTTTGTTAAAACATGACCTCACCCATCGTTTAAAATTACCTTAAAGTATTGCCTTTCCACGAATACACAGATTTTTCAGCTGAGGGCAAAGTGTGGTAGTCGGGGAGCCTGTTTGTCCTGCTGGTGTTTGGTCGGCTCAGCGGATGAGATTTCTCTGGCTGTCAGCGGGAGGAATGGGAGATCAAGCATTCTAATTTTGCTGGGAGAGCATCTAACTAGTTGTCTGTGTGTTCATTGTTTTTCTCCATATTTTGAAGCACAGGTAGGGGTGGGGCAGCGGCATCAAAGCCCCAGCTCCCCTCCACCGGCTTCCATGCACCGCACCCACCAATCAACACCCACCGACCCGCGACGGACATGTCGCCAGGAAGGTCTACCACATGAACTCACAGGCCCGTCTCCGGGGCACCACGCAGGCCTTGCATCTTCACAGAGTGGCGCCACTGGCTTCCTTTCTCATGACAGAGCCGAGGGGATGCGTTCTGCCCAATGCCAGCCACGCCTCGGAAGTGCTAGGAGTGGCTTCCCCAGTACTGTTCTACCCGTCACAGCCACACTCATCTCAAGACAACATTTACAAAAATGTGTTTTTATTGATTTCAGAGAGAGAGAGAGAGAGAGAGAAACATCAATGATGAGAGAATCATCGATTGGCTACCTCTTGCACGCACCACACTGGGAATGGAGCCTGCAACCTGGGCATGTGCCCTGGCTGGGAACTGAACTGTGACCTCCTGGTTCATAGGTCGACCCTCAACCACTGAGCCACGCCTGCTGTCCACTTCGTGTTGTTCCTGCTGATTTCCTTTTTTTGCTTCAAAGTCCCTTCTACAGAGATGAGGCCCAAACCAGTGACCCTCTTGTTCTAAACATCAGCTGGTGCGTTCAGCTGCCCTCTGGAGCCTGCTTTCACAGCTTCTTCGGCTGAACTTGTCCGAAGCTCGCTCTCTCTGTGTGTGTCCCTGAACTCTGCTGTCTTCCCTATGTCCCACCACGGTTACTGGCACTGTGTGCACCATGAAATCTCGCGTGTGGAGAAGCGTCAACACAGCAAACCTGGAGCTGCTCACCTTAGAGCAGGGGTTGGCAAACTGCGGCTCCCAAGCCACATGCAGCTCAAGAGCTGCCGTTTGCCGCTCCGTTGACTAAAGAGTTTGCTGACCACTGCCTTAGGGAAAAACACCTAAAAACCATTTTAATAAAGTACTAATGTCTTTAACCTGAAGTCAAAACTTCTGGGTAATGCCTGACAGCAGCGGTCGGCAAACTCATTAGTCAACAGAGCGCAAACCGCAGCCCAGGAGCCGCCTGTGGCTCGAGAGCCGCAGTCTGCCGACCCCTGCCTTAGAGATTCTTGCCAGGAGGTCAGCTGTCAGCTGGCATCTGGGGACTCGCTGTCACACTCCCTCTGAATGGTAAAGGCTCACTGAGCCCCAGTTGTTTACAAGCGATGTGGACTGTGCCGAATGCCTGGAAGTCTGGGATTTTGGCAAATGCCAGGCAGTGGGTGCCTGAGACCAGTTCTTCACGAAAAGCCTGGGTGAGTCTCTGTGGCGGTTCCCCAGGGGGCAGCACTTGGCGAGGCTGTCACAACTCTTGAGAGCAAGGAAGCTCGTCCAGTGACTCCGAGGGAGGACTCAGAGGCCTGCACTGCTTCCTGTCGTCATCCATTTCCCTTCCACATCCTGACCTCTCCACCACAAATGTACCGCTAACTGCAGGATGAGCTCTCGGGGTCCTCCCAGCCAATCAGCAAAACGAGGGGCGGTCTTAGGGTCTCCTGACGTCCTTAGAATAATTCCAGCTCTCCTCTTCCCCTCGCTCTCCATGTTCAATTGATCAACTATTTCTTAGCTCTGCCTCTATCCATTTTGAAAAACATGTCTATTCTCCACCCGTACTGCCTCCATGCTGCAACTTTCTCCCCCGACTTCCCACACTCAACGCAGCAAAACAATGATGAGTTTCCATTTGTATTGTCTTCTGTGCCTCTCCTGGGGATTTTTTGTCTGAATAAAAAACCTCCTGGCGCCATGACAAAAATTATCCACAGTAGAAATAATGAAATCGTAGGTCTATAAGGAACATAGAGCTTACAGAGCTGAATCGTTAATTCTAAAATTCCATTTTATTAAAAATCTCAGAGATACCTTCGGATTGAACACACACAGGGAAAAGCAGCAAAGGCAAACCGGGTAGTCTATGAACTTTACTTTGAATTGTAATTGGGAGTATTTCATCAAACAAATGGACATATGAAAACTTCTGTGGTTGAACTGAGCAAATGCCTCATGTAGGAATTGATAGTTCTAAGAGCTCAATGAACTGGGAGTTAGATGAACATAAAACAAGAACCATCTACCTGTGTGCAAATAAATGCAATTTAACCTAAAAAAATTTTTTTTTAGAAGTTCACACCTGAAATCTTTATTATTTTATTAACCAACTACAGGCCCGGTGCACAAAATCCATACATGGGGGGATGGTTGGTCCCCTCAGCCCAGCCTACACCCTCTTCAATCCGAAACCCACCTTGGGGGATATCCGACTGCTGGTTTAGGCCCAATCCCAGGAATCAGGCCTAAATAGGCAGTCAGACATCATTTTCACAATCCTGGACCAGTGGCTCCTAATCACTCACCTGCCTGCCTGGTCCACCCCAACTGCCCTCCTCTGCCAGCCTAATTGCTCCAACTACCCTTCCCCCCCGCCCCAGCTGGCCTGGTTGCCCCCAAATGCACCCCCTGACACTGGCCTGGTCACCCCCAACTGCCTCTCCTGCTGGCCTGGTTGCCTCCAACTAACCCCACCACCACTGCCTGGTTGCCCCTCATGGCCCCCTGCTGGCCTGGTCGCCCCACGCAGTCTGCTTGTTCAGTTGTTTGGTTGTCCCTCACTAACTCCCCTGCTGGCCTGGTCATAGGCAGCCATCTTGTAAGAATGTGAGGGTCAATTTGCATATTACTTCTTTATTATATAGGATGTCACCCAGTAAGTTCAATGAAAAGTAATCCATTTGCCTGTTATCAACCTATGAAACAAGAGATCAGAGTTTGATTCCCAGTCTTGGGTGAGTGATTTAGAGAATCATATTCCCTGCTGTGGGTAATATAATCTGATCTAGACCACATGTGAGCCTTCTAAACTAGAGACCTCTCGCCTACAGTTAGAGGCCTCCTTTAATATTGTTAATGCTACTAGATTCATTTTAATGGCCCTGATATTGATCAAGAGCATTATCCACATAAAATGATCTAATAAAAAGGCCAAGGAAAACAAGTCTCAGTGGAAAAAAAACAAAAACAAAAAACAACATTAAGTTTGTGACTTCAATGCATTTTTGTCTTTTGGAAATTTGTTATCAGTCCCCATAAAACTTTGGATTTAGGTCAGTGATGATCAACCATTTTTGGCTTAAGGGCTCTAACGAAGGCAAAAAATATTAAAAATCTAAGGCCACATTATTTTCCTCTTCAAAATAAATATTGCTTTATGAAATTCCCGTGCGGGGAAGTAATTGCACAACTTTGCAGAGTGGAAGAAAGTAAGGAACCTGGTGCTGCTTTGCAGCTACTAGATATTAATATTCGGGGCTCAGCAATCCAGACGAAGCCTTCTGAGTTTCTATCCTGACGTGAGACGGCAGGCGTGCTGCGTAGCCGGTCAGGCTGTGGGTTGCTCATTGCTGACTTTGCTTGTGAGAATGATCAGAATAAGCCAATATCTGTTGGTTATGTTATTAATCATAACAAACTTTAAGAGGATATCTTCTAATTTCAAAATTGTACTCCATTGTTGACTGATTTAAGGAAAATGCTTTTAATAGTACAGCAAGTTGGTTATAAAAAACTCCTGGGGTTACATGTCCCTCCGTGTGAACATGTATTTACACAGGACACTGGCTGGACACAGAGCAGAACAGGAGCCAGAGAACCAAAGATGTGTTTCTAAGCCACAGAAACACGCGTGTTCGTCACGGTAGGTTACAGCGAGAAGGGTAGCTTGTGTCTGTGCGAGGAGGCACCGACCGAGGCATATAGACACCACTGGTGAGAAAGTGCACCGAGTATGAATGCTGACGCCAGTCTCCGAGGATAATTCGATAAAACCCAGGGCTCCTTCTCGGGGTCCATCAGCTCAAGAACATGCATAGAGGAACACCTACTACCTACGAACAACAGGCTTTTATTACTTCTAGACCTGCTATAGTAATAGCGACGCATTGTACTTGCACATTTCCCATTTTATCCAAGGACCGAAAAGCCACTGGACCAAGCAGTGCGATGTGAGGGCTCCAGATTCCAAGCCTGTTAATGGCCCAGGAAACAGAGTCACAAAAATATAACCAACGTAAAAGCTCAAAGAAGCGTGCACACACACACACACACACACATACACACACACAAACCCGTCCTGTGGTCTGTGATTTTCTGGATTTCCGAGTGTGCCACTTGCATCTGGCTCTTCCTACAATATGGACTCCAGGTACAAATGGCTTTTACATGTTAGGAATCAGACGAGGATCAACTCACACTGTGAACACTCTGTCTCTTGTGTCCAACAGCCCACCTCTGACTTCTTAATAATGCAAGTTCAGCCGAAACCGGTTTGGCTCAGTGGATAGAGCGTCAGCCTGCAGCCTGAAAGGTCCCAGGTTCGATTCCGGTCAAGGGCATGTACCTTGGCTGCAGGCACATCCCCAGTAGGGGGTGTGCAGGAGGCAGCTGATCCATGTTTCTAACTCTCTATCCTTCCCCTTCCTCTCTGTAAAAAAAAATCAATAGAATATATTAAAAATAAATAAATAAATAATGCAAGTTCACATGTCAGGTCTCTGAGACCATGGCTGTGACCCTGGGGTAGGAGGTCATTTTATATGGGGATGACATACATGCATGCGTGTACGGTGTCACGGAGCTACACATGTTAGCACACTTCCATGGAACACGAAAGCTAGAGGGCACGAGTTCATTGGAGGCCAGACCTGTGGTCTCTCAAAGGCTTTCTGTCTCTTTGTCTTTTTACTTACAGCTCTGCGGAGGTTTAACAATCAGGGTTGAACCGAGAGGCCCGAGTGAGTCCAGTTTAAGACGAGTTTCTGCGGAGCCCAAGACCCTGCCGGGCCCGCAGGAGGGGGCTGCCGGCCGCAGGAGCCACCGTGTGAGGAGGGAGCCCCGAGCTGTGCTTCCGGCTCCAGGCACGGCTCTTCGTGGCCGGGAACCTGGGCGGGCACCCGGGGCCTCGTCTGCTTCGGAGAGCCTCGGCGGCTCTGCTGGAGAGAGTGTCTAGGGCGCAGGTGGTGCTGGTTTCTCCTCAGTCAAATATGCAGCTGAGGTAGCTCCTCCTGTGCCGGCCTTGGCCTCCGAGGAGGCTCAGGATGCGCTCGTTTTGGGTGAGTTCTGCTGGGAGCTGGTTGGCCTGGGAGAAGGTGAGACAGGCGTGAGCGACTCCACCGCTGGGGTGGTTTCAGGAGCTCCAAAGAGTGGGAGCCCTCCTCCTCTGACCCCAACCTGCTTCTTTCCTGGTGAAAACCCCACGGCACTCTGCTGGGCGCCCAGCCTAAAGGTCTCTCTGGGATACCCAGCGTGCCTCTCACCAGACTGCCCTCCTGGACGCCAGGGCCCCTGCTTCTTGGTTGTGTGTTCCTGTTTCCAGCGCAAACTCCGTGTGCTTAGCATGTGCTCCACAAACACCGGTGTGTGCCTCGGAGGGCCCGCACACAGGTTCACGGCTCTGGGGCCCCGGCCGGCAGGTGCTGTGCTCACTGGAACCCCCACAACCACCTGCGCCACCTGAGATCCCAGAGGCACAGCCTTCTCAGCTTCTATAAGGTCCTAATGCCCCCGCCCCCAAACCCGCCCCTTCATTCAGCCCTGGAGGGCTGAGTCACAGGACGCTACTCCCTTTGGGACGTCCCTGTCCAAGGTCTAAAGATAAGACAGCGGCTTTATCACAGAAGAGCTGTGCCCGGTGCCTGAAGCACAGCTCAGGGCTCCCTCTTCACACAGCACGCTCACACGCCAGGCCGACCAGTGGAACCAATCTCAGCATCTCGGGAAGAGATAAGCAGAGCCCAGGGGTCAGTGGCAGGAACGAGGAAATGGCTCCAGGGTTGAGAGGAGAGGAGACGACTCTCGGCCAGTGGTTCCTAGTACTGCCTCCCATTTCCTTCTCAAAGGGCCCTGAGGGCTCCTGGCTTGTTTTCCTTATTAATGAGTCAGACCCAGTAGCAGGGGCCGATAGAAATTCCAAAGGGCGTTCCACCATCCCCCTCCCTCCTTCAGTGTGGCTCAGCACTGTCCTGGGCACCACAGGTGGCCGGTTCGATTCCCAGGCAGGGCAGTACCTGGGTGGCGGGCGGGTTCCATCTTGTTAAGGCAGAAACGGAAGGCAACCATTGATGTTTCTCTCTCTAAAAATAAACTTAAAGATCTTAGAACAAAAAACAAAAGTCAGCAGTGCAGTGTGCCTTCTCAGACCTGTCCTAGGCCCCTGCCCCCACCCACCCCGCCCATTGGGCAGCTTATGAAGAAGGTGAATACGAAGAAATATGACAACACCTGTGTTTTTCTTCGGCTACCGTGCACCTTCCACCTCCAGAGGTGGCCTGACTAAGCCAGAGAGTCTGAGTGGTTCTGAAACAGGGAGGTGGAGTCCCGTTCATGGCACCAAGGGGACCGGGGTCCTCGGCTCACGGCCATCCGGCCTCCGGGGCGGCAATAACAACCAGACTCGGGCATGTCCAGGCACTTCGAGGATGACAGGACACTCAGAACCCTGCCCTGCCCCCTGGCCGTCCCCTCCCCCATTGCCTCCCTGCCCCTGGATCGCACCCTTGTTAGCCGAAACCCACGAGGATACAGGGTTTGAGAGTAATTCTCTGGGTCCAGCCTGGCCGGCGTGGTTCGTGGTTGAGCGTCGACCTATGAACCAGGAGGTCCCAGTTCGAGCCCCAGTCAAGGGCCCATGTCCAGTGCAGGAGGCAGCCCACCGATGATTCTCTCTCATCATAGATGTTTCTGTCTCTCCCTCCCGCTTCCTCTCCGACAACAGAAAACATACATTTAGTGTAATTCTCTGGCTCCAAAGGTACTGCTTACCCACAACCCCATGACGGCCTTGCCTGCCGTTACCAGGCAGAAGTACGGAGAGAGTGAGTGACAGGAGCCGGAGAGGTGGTGCCTGACCGGGGAGAGACGCTGAGGCAGGCCGTACCTGGTTCCTCAGGGCCGGGTCCGCCCCTGCCTCCAGGAGCAGCGCGACGGTTTTGATGTTCCCGCTGAGCACTGCGGCGTGGAGCGCCGATGTCCCGTTCTGAGAGGAAAGACCGGGGTCAGGAGTGACTCAGCGGCAGCAGGGACCGGCCGAGGGAGGAGACGGCCCCTCACGCTCCCTCTCAGAGCCACGGCACCTCTGACAGCCTGTCCACAGGTGCACGGCCGCCGGTCAGAGTAAGTGCTGCCAACGCTCTTTTCTTAAAAAAAGAAAAATAGCCCTGGCCGGTGTGGCCCAGTGGGTAGAGCGCTGGCCTGTGAACTGAAAGGTCCCAGGTTCGACTCCAGTCAGGGCACGTCATGGAGCCGGGTTGTGGGCTCCATCCCCAGTGTGGGGCGTGCAGGAGGCAGCCGATCCACTATGATTCTCTCTCATCAGGGATGTTTCTATTTCCCTCTCCCTCTTCCTTCCTCTCTGCAATCAATAAATTTTTTTTAAATATATATTTTTTAATTGATTGCAGAGAAGGGAGAGGGAGAGAGAAACATCCACGATGAGAGAGAATCACGGACCAGCTGCCTCCTGCACGCCCCACCCTGGGGATGGAGCCCACACCCCGGGCCTGTGCCCTGACCGGAAATCGAACCGTGACCTCCTGGTGACCCCTGAGCCACCGGCCGGGCGAGAACAGACTCCTCCGCTCCCAGCCCCCTCTTCCACGCTGGCGACGTTCTCACCTTCAGAATGCCCAGGCTGGGGGAGAACTTGAGCAGCTCCTCGATGACCGCGTGGTAGCCCTTGTTGGCCGCCTTCAGCAGCGCCGTGGTGCCGTCCTTCCGAGACAGAAGACAGAGCGGGTCACCGCCAGCGTGGGCTGAGCGCGGGACCAGGCACGCCCCGCCCTGACCCCTGACCCCTGACCCCTGACCCCGGCGCCTCCGGGAGCACGCACAGCCGCCGATTCTGCTTAAAGGGGCCCGGCAGACCGGGGGCTTCTCACAGCACCCAGGGCCCTGCCAGGTGGGACTTCTCTCTCCCAGCCCTGGGAGCCCTGGGTGAGGGTGACGGACTGAAGGGCACCTCTGTAGCTCCTGACCCAGCAGGACTGTTTGCAGTGACTTAATTCCTGATCTGTTCTGGCTGTTCTAAGGGGTCAGAGGGGCTTTGCCTTTTGTCTTTTCTTGCCTGGGGGGGTGGGGCGCGGGGGGAGGGCTAGAGGAGGGAAGGGTAGATTGAAATCTATTAAAAAGAACACAAAGAGCCAAAACCAGTGTGGCTCAGTGGATCGAGCGTCGGCCTGCGGACTCAAGGGTCCCAGGTTCGATTCCAGTCAAGGGCATGTACCTTGGTTTCGGGCACATCCCCAGTGGGAGGTGTGCAGGAGGCAGCTGATAGATGTTTCTAACTATCCCTCTCCCTTCCTCTCTGTAAACAATCAATAAAATATATTTAAAAAAATAACGCAAAGACAAGCTGAAAGTTAACATCCACTCCTGTCGTCACTCGTTGGCCGAGAAGAGATTTCCCTGTTCATTTCCTCCCGCCTCAGCGAATCTGTGGTGGCCCGGGGAGGGCTTCCTCTGAGGAGAGGAACAGGCCGCCCACCAGCGCCCACGGCTCAGCTGGAGTCGGGAGGGAAGGGTTTTCCTTCTGGCTTCTGAGTCGTGGGGAGAGAAAGAGGGGGAGAGGGGAGTGAAGGGGCCAGGAGTGCCCCTCCGATTCCTCTTTCTGGGGTCAGACTGGGAAAGAGGGGGTCCCAGAAGCAGGAGCCTGCTGAGGGCACGGAGGCCAGACACTAGAACAAGAAAAACAGCGAGCAGCAAGCCGCCTCAGTTCCTATGGGGAGGCCTGCTGGGAGCCGGGGACACAGGCTCTGTGGCTGGGAGCTGAGCGAGAGGCGGGGTCAGCCTGGAGCCCTGAGGGACCCCAAACCACAGGCACCCAGCCGGGCCAGCTGCCCTTTGGTAAGTGCCAGCCGGAGGCGCGGTGCCCCCGGAAAAGCAGCGGCCGGGGACACACCCCAGGAGCCGGGGCCCAGGCTCCCCCGCCCCCCTCCCACCCTGTCCAGAGTCTGCGCAGGGCGGGAAGCATCCTGGAGGAAGCACACAGCTTGTTCTGTTTTCCGCAGAGAGCCGAGTGGCCTAAGCGGCACTGTTAGTTTCCGGCTAAAGAGCAGGTGGAGGCGCAGAGAACGCCCAGCTGGGTGCAGACCCAGCACAGCCGCTGTCTCCGTCTAGGCTGCCAGGCTGGGGCCTCGGCGTGCATTTCCCCTGGTCTCACCCCTCGGCCCCCTGCCCCGTGCATGCATCACCGCCCCCCGGCCCCCGGCCCCGTGCATGCATCACCGCCCCCGGCCCCCGGCCCCCGCCCCGTGCATGCATCACCGCCCCCCGGCCCCCGGCCCCGTGCATGCATCCCCGCCCCCGGCCCCCGGCCCCCGGCCCCGTGCATGCATCATCGCCCCCGGCCCCCGGCCCCCGGCCCCCGGCCCCCGGCCCCGTGCATGCATCACCGCCCCCGGCCCCCGGCCCCGTAGCGTGCGTCTCCCAGGCCGCGCTGGCAGCTGCCACGCAGACTCACGTCCCGTTCGGCGTCACGCTCGGCTCCCCGCAGCAGCATCACCCTCACCACCTCACTGTGGCCCATCTGTGACGCGATCCACAGCGGAGCTGTCCCATCCTGTAGCAGAGATCCACAGGGCATCCACAGGGCATCCACACGGCAGCCACATGGCAGCCCCACAGCAGCCACACTGCAGTCACGTGGCCTTCACACGGCAGCCACATGGCAGCCACACGGCAGCCACATGGCGACCACATGGCAGCCACACTGCAGTCACGTGGCCTTCACACGGCAGCCACATGGCAGCCACACGGCAGCCACACAGCATCCACACGGCAGCCACATGGCGTCCACGTGGCAGCCACACGGCAGCCACACGCATCGTGATGTCACCAGTGGAGGCCGGCAGGGTTGGCAGTGGGGAGCCAGGCCGTCTCGGTCACCGGGGCGGGTACTCAGGGATGGCAGGCTGGCCCAGTGGCACAGGGAGGAGACACCCCTCCACGCCAGGGGACGGCTGAGCCCCAAGAACGAGGCCGCTTTGGAGAGAAGGGCAGAGGAGGGAGGGGACCCAGGACTGCCACCCTGAGGCAGGTGAGATAACGTGGCCGCGGCGGAGGCTGCAGTCAGATAAGGCTGAGTTCCTCCTCGGTGGGGAGTGGGCTGAGAGCCGGGAGACTCAGCTAGGACACACGGCCATTTCCTGCCCGAGGAGGGACGCCACTCCCTCTGCTCACTGCTGTGCGGCAAAGGGACGGGGCAGCGGCGTTGGAGCCCAGAGGACCCTGGGCATTGGGTAGGAGGACCCGGCTCCTCTGAGTCTTGCAGAGACGAGGGGAAGAGGGCTGAGATGTGGAAGGGTCTGAAACACCTGCCCTCTCCACCCCCCAACCTGAGCGCTGAGCACCGTTAGCAATGCCAACACACCCTCATCGGCACTTTGTTACTGAGTACGTCTCACCCGTACCTAACGGACCCCCAGCTCAGGAGCATCGTTCACTCTCTCATCTAACCCCTGCAGTTCTACGTATCTTCCGAGTCCCCGCAGCCTGAGCTAAAAACAACACACGACTGCCCCTCGGAGGGACCGATGAACCAGGATTCCGGTCAGGTACAGGCATGGGCTATGCAGGAGGCAGCGACCCATGGTTCTCTCCCATCACTGGTGCCGCTCCCTCTCCCTTCCTCGCTGAAGTCCTTAAAACATTAAAAATAAGACGTGATCGCTGCTCTGGAAGGAGCCGAGCCAGTGCAGAGGCGATGGATCGGAGCCTGGCCTCAGGGCTCCAGTGGAGCAGACACAGAGCCCCATGGACCTGAGAGGGCCTCTCCTGGTGTGGATTACCGGTCAGCTTCCAGCCGGGGCGCTGGTGTCTGAGCTGGGTTTTGGAGGGGGACTAGGGTTTTGCCAGGTGAGGCGACAAGGGAACCCATGTGGACGGAACATTTCCGGTCCCAGTGGCCTGGGCAGGAGTTCGGGCTCAGGCAGGTGGGCAGTCCAGATGGCAAGGCCCAAAGGGCGCGGGTGTAGCCCGAAGAGTGTGGTGTGGCCCAGGGGAGTGGGTGTGGGCAGGGCCTGAGGGCGTGGGCGGGGCCCGGGGGTGTGGGCGGAGCTGAGGGGAGTGGGTGTGGCCCAAGGGGAGTGGGAGGGGTCCGAGGGGTGTGGTGTGGCCCAAGGGGCATGGGTGTGGCCTGGAAAATGTGGGTGTGGCCCGAGAGGCCTGGGTGTGAGCGGGGCTGAGGTGTGGTGGGGCCTGAGGGGCGTGGGCGGGCCCTGAGGGATGTGGGTGTGGTCCAACGATTGTGGGCGGGGTCTGGGGAGTGGGCGTCACCCGAGGGGGTGGACGGGGCCCGAGAGATGGGCGGGCCTGAGGGTGGGTGGGGCCCAGGGGAGTGGGTGGGGCCTGAGGGTAGTGGGCGGGGCCAGGCCGTGCGCAGGGCTGGGAGGTGGAGCAGGTGTCTGGGCTCCAGGGAGGGTTCCAGCCTCACCAGTGGTGCCTTCTCCCTCCCCATCCGTTGTGGCTCACTGCTCTTTGCGGATGTCGCCACCAGGGGGCAGCCAAGGAAAGGCTATGAGGCCTTGGGTGCTTTCCAAGGGCTTTTCAGTAAAACGCTATTAATTGGCACTAAGGCTCACAGAAGAGAGGTGCAGAGAGCTGCCCTGCTGGGAATGACTGGGAACATCACACAGCGACGCCAGCAGCTGTCGCCACAGGCAACAGCCACAGGGGGAAGGCCACCCTTCCTGGCCAAGGCCTCGGTGTCGGCCTACGAAACTGAGAGCCTCACAGACATTCCTGGGGGATAGACAGGACGGGGCCAGTCTGACCCGGCCAGACGGCCTTTTTTATAAGCTCTCGGCTGGTACAGTGGTTACCTGTGGGGCACAGAGGGCATCCTGGGGTGAGTGTCCCAGGAAAAGGAAAGATTCTGTCCCCCCAAAGCAATTCCTGTGCTATAAACACCGGTTCCTTTCGGAGCGGGACTCACAACTCCAGTCACATCGGACACAATCCTGGAAAGGGCAGTGGCTTGCCCCTCGACCCCAGGCGTCCCCTCTTAAACGAGGCCGTCCACTGAGCCGGTCACCTCCCCTCTGGGGTGCCCTGGCTGCCACAGCCACGTGAGTCCCTCAGAACTCCCGGGTTCCGTGTCATCGGCACAGGACAATCCATGCAGCACATGAAGTATAACCTTATACCAATGTGGCTTTTTACAGACGGTGCCTTAGGCATGTGAATAATATGATTTACTTTACAAATAGATTTCTCAAAACACCAGAAATTATTTTAGTAGGAGGTTCAGAGGAAGACTTGACCATCTCTCATTTCTAAATTCACAGGGGCCTCCTCCGTAGTGACCTCCTAACCTATGCCATCTGAAAACAGCCAGTCTTTTTTTTATTTTGTAAAATTAGGCCTCTCATTCAGAGTCAAGCAACAATTTCAAAATAAGAAGGACCAACAAGAAAATATTAAACTCTGATCCCCAAATGTCAATTCTGACAGGAACAGAAGAGCAACTTTTTCTAAAAGTGTCCTTCCCTGGAAATATTCCTGAGGCCATCGGAGCTAAGAATATCTTTAAGATTCTGAAGATACAACCTCACGTTTATAACAAGGTCTGGCACTTGTTAAGTTCTCACGAAATACTGACTGCCCATGGAATAAGACAGCCACAAAATACCGGGAGCTTGTGCCCTGGCCGGTGTGGCTCTGTTGGCTGGAGCATCACCCCATATACTAAAGGCGGTGGGTTCAATTCCCAGTTAGGGAACGGACCTAGGTCGTGGGTTCGATCCCCACTCGGGGGACCTGCTAGAGGCAACCAACTGATATTTCTCTATCACATTGATATTTCCCTCCCCGCCCCTCCCCAATGTTAAAAAATTAAATAAAAAGGTGGGGCACGTGGAGAGATCGTCAGGATCCCACCCAGCCCCCTACATTTCATGAGGGACAGGAGGTCAGAGAGGCCGGCTCACATGTGCAAACCGCACAGGCAGTGACTGCAGGGCCAGATCTGGAACTCAGGATTCCTGACCTCAGACCCACTTTGCCCAAAGCCCCTTTCTTTTCTCGGGCTCCTTTGGCACCTGGACTCCTCTGGACCGAAGAAGCCGGAGGTCAAGACCTTGGACCAACCTGAAGGCCTGAAGGCTCCCCTAGCTCTTCCTCACGGAATGGCAGGTCTCACTGCTGTGGGGAGCGCGGCGCGACCCCATCTGAGAAGAAACCAGCTTGACTTTCCCCTAAAACTGCAGTTAAAGTCACGGCACCGTACCCGGAAGTGTTCTGTTAAAAACAAGTTAATCAGTGAGGGGGCAGTTCCCCTGTGAGAGCAGCTGATCGCAATGCCTCACTGTGGACGGTCCGCCACACTCAGAGGGCGACCTGCGTTGCCTGGCAGTTCTGTTCTTTTACGTATCACGTAGCTGATTTACCGGCTGTTGACGAAAGAAGTCTCAATAGCGTTGGGATTGTGAGGGATGGGGGTGCGGGACCCGCCAGGGACTGCACTGGGCCCCCTGTGGTCGGCAAAGGCAGTGAGGGAGGGGGAGAGAAGACAGCACCTGGGGAGGGCCTGGGTGGGTACCAGCCACCTGAGCCCCCGTCCACCTGCGCCGGGCAGCCCTCGCTCACCGCACCCCCTCGGAGCCGCTGCCTTAACCTGGAGAGGCTGCGGCAGACTGTGCACCAGACCTCAGACACCCACACCACGTGTGAACACGTCCGTGGTGACGTCGGCCTGGCTCCGGGGGAGCCCAGAGCAGAGAACGGGAGGAACCCTGAGCACAGGCGGGCGGTGCCAGGAAGCCCGGGTGGGAAGGCACCCAGAGGTGACCGGCCTCTGGGGGACACCCGCCGAGAGCTGCCCCCCGGCCCGGCCCCAGCACCCCGACATTACCTGCCTCGGCTGGTTGACTCTCGCTCCGGACGACAGCAGCAGCCGAGTGACGTCCAGGTAGCCGCCCTGGGCAGCCAGGAAGAGGGCAGTGGCTCCATCCTGCGGGCAGCAAGGGGGAGGGTCAGAGGGCACCTCCATGTTTGCTCGGAAAGAAATCACCTTTGAAACTCATGCACTTAATACGGTTTCCCCTTCCACCCCGTGGTCCGCACGCACAGTTAGCGCGTTATCTTTGGAGAAGGGTTCTGAGAGGTCACACGGAGTCGCACAAAAAGGCAAAGGTCAAGAGAGAGCTTCCGGGGGAGGGATGATGTCTGCGACCTCCAACTGCACACGGTCCCGAGACCAGAGCTGCTGACACCATGAGCCTGGTGGTGGCCAGGTCTCCCCGACACACAGCCCGCCTCTTCTCGTCCACACAGACCTGCTGGCTGCTCTGTGTGGCGTGATCTGAGACCACCCACGTTTTACTTCATTTATTTAAAAATGTATTTTTATTGATTTCAGAGAGGTAGAGAGAGGGAGATAGAAACATCCATGATGGCAGAATCATGGACCGGCTGCCTCCTGCACGCCCCCTACTGGGATGGAGCCCACAACCCGGGCAGGAGCCCCAACTACGAATCACACACTGGTTCAAACCATGTTTCTCCGAAAATAAGACATCCTCCGAAAATAAGACCTATTACAGGTTTCCTTCTGAGTGAAATATAAGGCATCCCCCCGAAAATAAGGCCTATCTCCAGACTCTTGATATTGCAATAAACAAGCCATTCAAAGACAATTTGCACATGGAAATTAATGACTACATTGAAAATAGAATGGAGAGACATCAGCGTGGAAACTTTGTGGAACCTAAACTGCAAGAAGTTGTGACTTGGGTGAAGAATTCCTGGGAGAAAATCACTGACAGTTGCATTGCAAATGCACTGTGAGCAGGCTACCTTGACAAGAAGTACTCATTTAAAGACAGTGCTATTGCTAAACATGAGAGATTTGGTCCACTGATTCTGAAAGAAATGGAGTCACAAGAAATTCACCAGGAAATTCAGGAATTGGATTGTTATGATGATGTTCCAGAAGATGATGACATGATTGTCATTGAATAAATGAGTAAATTCTTGATAATGTAGGATTCACAGTTTGGTTTGTGTTGACAACTACCGTACTACCGTACCGTGTACAGGTAATAAATTTCCTTTATTTTCAATAAATGTGTACAGTATTCTTCTTCATGGAAAAATAAGACATCCCTGAAAATAAGACCTAGCGCATCTTTGGGAGCAAAAATTAATATAAGACACTGTCTTATTTTCGGGGAAACTGGGTAGGTCGCTCACTCACCGAGCCACGCCGGCCAGGCCGTTGGTTACCTCTATCCCGAGTGGAAACACCTGGCTCACCGGCTCATCCCCCCCCCCCCCAGGGGCACAAGCCACAGGTGCAAACACGGAGCACCCTCCCTCCCTCCAGCCCAGCCACACCGCGGTGCGGAGCTAACCGTGCCAACGCCGGAAGGCTGTCCCAATGGAAAGGCTCACACCCACACGCTCATCACACGCGTGTGAGAGCACACGGTGCCCCGGGCGTGAGGGCCAGGTGTCTGGTGGGAGGAGGGCCAGGAATGTGTCCTAGATGCTGCCACTCCTCAGGGTCGTCCTCAGCCATGCCCTCTCCCGCCTTAGTTTTTCCTACAAAACAGATCGCATTTGCCACAAACCCTGTGGGATCACAGTGACCACCAACGAAGAGTGCTTGGAGGTGTGCGAACCGCCGATCGCCACCAGCAGGCCAGCACGGCCGGGGCTGCCTTCCAAAGGGCCAGGTCTCCATCCACCGGCCTCACCTCTTTCCCCAATAACCTGGTTTCTTTTTTAAAAAAATGTATTTTATTGACTGCAGAGAGGGAGGGAGCAGGAGAGAGAGAGAAGCATCAATGACGACAGAATCACCAATCGGCTGCCTCCTGCTCACCCAATACTGGGGATCCAGCCCAAAATCCCAGCATGTGTCCGGACCAGAATTCGAACCATGACCTTGAACCATGACCTCCTGGTTCTTAGGTTAATGCTCAACTACTGAGCCACATCAGCCGGGCCCAATAACCTGACTTCTCCTTTTTGTGTGCTCTTTTTCCCAAATAAACCCACCACAGAATGTATTTTTGTTTCCGGCAAGTCCACAGGCTGGGCTTGTCATGTTGCAATGAGTATGGATCCCATGATTTTTGAAGATCCTAACGGCACAGAGATAGGAGATCCTTCATGTGTAAGAGGTTTAAAAGGGCAAAACAAAGGGGTGAATATGATTACGTGGCTTCTGCGCAGAAATGGTCATCGGGTAAACATGTGTTTTGTTCTTCTGTCTCAGACAAAGTCCCATTGCTCATGGACCTGCCCCTGGAGCTGCCCTCTCAGGCTGGGAGGGCCGGGGACGGGGGTGAGCGAGGGCGGCGGGGGGATGAGGGTGAGAGAGGCCGGGGGATGGGGGTGAGGGAGGCCGGGGGAGGGGGGTGAGGGAGGCGGGGGACAGGGTGAGGGAGGCGGGGGGACGGGGTGAGGGAGGCGGGGACGGGTGAGGGAGGCGGGGACGGGGTGAGGGAGGCGGGGATGGGGTGAGGGAGGCGGGGAACGGGGTGAGGGAGGGCGGGGGGGGGGGTGAGGGAGGCGGGGGGGAGGGTGGGGAGGCGGGAGGCGTGGGGACGGGGTGAGGGAGGGGGGCGGGGTCGGGGTGAGGGAGGCGGGGGGTCGGGGGTGAGGGAGGCGGGGACGGGGTGAGGGAGGCGGGGGGACGGGGTGAGGGAGGCGGGGACGGGTGAGGGAGGCGGGGGAGGGGAGGGAGGCGGGGACGGGGGTGAGGGAGGCGGGGGACGGGGTGAGGGAGGCGGGGACGGGGTGAGGGAGGCGGGGACGGGGTGAGGGAGGCGGGGGACAGGGTGAGGGAGGCGGGGATGAGGGTGAGGGAGGCGGGGGACGGGGTGAGGGAGGCGGGGACGGGGTGAGGGAGGCGGGGGGACGGGGTGAGGGAGGCGGGGATGAGGGTGAGGGAGGCGGGGATGGGGTGAGGGAGGCGGGGGACGGGGTGAGGGAGGCGGGGGACGGGGTGAGGGAGGCGGGGATGAGGGTGAGGGAGGCCGGGGGACAGGGGTGAGGGAGGCGGAGGGACGGGTGAGGGAGGCAGGGACACTCACGTAGAGCTGGTCGTGGATGTTGGCGCCGTGCCTCAGGAGGGTGTCCACCACCTGCCGGTGCCCGCACTGGCTGGCGGCCAGTAGGGCCGTGCCCCCGTCCTGCGGGCACACAACGCACAGGCTTTAGAAGCGGCGCGGGCCCACGCACACCCACGCTGCTCCCCTCAGGCGAGAGCTCGGGAGGATAACTTTCCAAGATGACACCCAGCTCACCTTCCTCGCTGGCCCCTCCCCGTTCCTTTGTATTTTTGGTTCATCCCCACAAGGGTATTTTCCCATTGGCTTTTAGAGAGCAAGGACGGGAGGCGGAGAGACTGTGAGAGAGAGAGAGACACCGAAGGGTTGCCCCTACCACACCCCGACCAGGGCCGGGGACCTGCCATCGAGCTGGTCTTGGGAGACTCACAGATTGAGAGCCACTGCTGGAGAGATGAGACCGTCGGAAACACAGATATTTACATTACAATTCCTAACGGGAGCAAAATTATGAAGTAGCAATGAAAGTAATGTTATGGTTGGGGGTCACGACCACATGAGGAGCTGCATTAAAGGGTCGTGGCATTGCCGAAACCGGTGTGGCTCAGTGGTTAGAGCGGCGGTCTGCGGACTGAAAGGTCCCGGGTTCGATTCCGGTCAAGGGCATGTACACTGGTTGCGGGCACATCCCCATTGTAGGGTGTGCAGGAGGCAGCTGATCGATGATTCTCTCTCATCAATGTTTCTAGCTCTCTATCCCTCTCTCTTCCTCTCTGTACAAAATCAATAAAATATATTTAAAAAATAAAATAAATAAAGGGTCGCAGCATTAGGAAGGCTGAGAACGCTGCTCTATGACAGATCACCCCAGCGCGGGTGTCTCAGGGGACAACTCCCTGCTGGGGCCACAGGGTCGGACGGCTCTCCCAGCACAGCCTGGGGTTCGCCCGGAGGCAGAAACCACCGGTGCACACAGGGAGGCGGGAGCATGGCCGTGCCGTCCTGGTGCACCAGCTCGGGTCCGGAGCAGAAGCTCAGGACGAGCAGGGAGTCTGAGCTCCTCGCCAGCCCCGCCGTGAGCCCCCCGCGGGGACAGTCGTGTTTCCCGGACCCGCGCCCCGCCCGTGAGAAGGCAGCGCAGCCCGCGGCCGGGGAGGCGTGGCGCTCGCGGGCCGTGCTCCGGTGAGGGTTCGCGGGCTGACTTACTCTGGTCCGGAGCTCCGTGGACGCCCCGAACTGGAAGAGGAGCCGCACGACGTCGTCGTGGCCCTGCTGGGCGGCGAAGAACAGGGCGGTGGTGCCTGACTGGGGAGAGGGGCTGGTTTCATCGTTTTATTTTGTGAAAAACGTATCTTACTGATTCTTTACAGAGAGGAAGCGAGAGGGATAGAGAGCTTGAAACATCCATGAGAGAGAAACATCCATCAGCTGCCTCCTGCACACCTCCTGTTGGGGATGTGCCCTCAACTAAGGTACATGCCCTTGACTGGAATCGAACCTGGGACCGTTCAGTCCGCAGGCCGACGCTCCATCCACTGAGCCACACCGGCCGGGTGTCGTTTTACCCTGACCTACCTCTCTCTGGAGGTTGATGTCGGCGCCCTGGAGCACCAGCTCCCGCACGCAGGCGATGTGGCCGGCGTAGGAGGCGACCATGAGGAGCGAGGTGCCGCCCTGGAGGAGGGGAGACGGGAGTGAGCCGGGGCCGTCCTGTGGCCGAGGGAGGGCCGGCGAGGGGGCCCGGACCAGCCCCACCAGGCCCCTCCGAGTGCCCGTCCCGCCGTGCCGGCCTGGCTGAGCCAGACTCGGTGGGGAAAGCAACTGGGAGGCTGGTTTGCAGTTTAAAATCCGGCTCCGGCCATCTCCTCCAGGAACGCAGTCCCCAGCGGGCAGGGTCCCTGCGCCTGGAGGCAGCAGGAAGCGAGGACCTCAGGTTAGGTCCGCAATAAAGATCCTCAGCCCAGCTCTGCTGTCCATGCAGGAATCGGTCCAAGGTGCCCTGGTGTTCTGGGCTCCGTCTGTCTTCTCGGGTTAGGGGAGAGGACGGGCACGGCCATGAGACGAGTCTTTAGAGCAGCGGCTCTCGGCCCTCCCAACGCCGCGACCCTTTAACACGGCTCCTCATGCTGTGGTCACCCCCAGCCATGACATTATTTTTGTTGCTCCTGTTATGAATCGTAATGTTAATATCAGTGTTTTACCCAAAGGTTGAGAACTGCTAGCAGGGTCGCCTAAGACCGTCGGAAAACACAGGTATCTACATCATGATTCATAACAGGAGCAAAATTATCAATAGTTATGACGTAGCAATGAGAATGATGTCATGGCTGGGGGTCACCACACCAGGAGCAGCCGTACTAAAGGGCCCGGCCTCGGGAAGGTGAGAGCCGCCGCTCAGGGAGGGGGAGCCAGGAGCCGGCTCCAAGCCGACCTTTGTCCTGAGCCCCGTGTGAGGGGCAGGCGCCCGTGTTGCGGGCTTTCGGGGTGGCTCCCGGGTTCGGGCCTGGAGGGGCATCTGATGCAGACCCTCCCATCCAATGAGCCTTCTGTAACTGAACCCAGGTTTTTTCCAAGGGCTTGAACGGTGACCTGAACCACCGCCTCGGCCTGGCCGGGAACAGAGGGTCCATTGCAGCTGGGACACAGGAGGGACGTTTCATAAAACCATCTGCAAGGCTGCGCCCGGGGCGGGGGGGACGGAGGAGGGAGGGGATGGGACTGGGGGGCTGAAGGCATGAGGCCAGCCCCCCCCCCTGCTGCTGCTGCTGCCAGACGGAGCAGTGAGGGGGAGCCCTGGGCTCCCCAACATCCCTGTGCCCCCCTCGATGCCTGCCAATGCTCCCGGGGCCACACCCAGCGGGAAGCAGGGGGAAGTGTCCGGGCCAGCACACGGCTCAGGGCTGGGCGCCCGGGAGGCCCTGTGGGCGGAGCTGCAGCTCGAACCCAGACCCGCCCCCCACGGAGGCCCTGAGGGCACGGAGCCGCACGCCTCTCCCTGGTGCTGGGCGACCCCCATGCCCACGTGTGCCACAAAAGCTGGAAACGGCACATCCTGTTTTCAGGAAAACAATAAGGCTCCTCTGAAAAACACTTTTATTTAAGCCCTAAAATCAAAACATCTCTGCTGTCTGGACGCCCCCCCCCCCCCCCCACCCCGTGTGTGTCTCTCTCTCATTTAGGTCCTGCTCGCCCCAGACATGAAGCCCTCTGGGCAGAGAGGGTCGGCTGGGATGCCGCCAGGGCGGTGTCTGTTCTTAGTCCCTTTAATTGCCAATTAGTGTAGTGTGTTGGCATTCGCAAAGGTAATGAGAGGATGAGGGCCAGGGAGCTCCATTCTCCTCTCCCTCTCCCTCTCCCTCTCCCTCTCCCTCTCCCTCTCCCTCGGCCAGGGAGCTCCATTCTCCTCTCTCTTCTCCCCTCTCCCCCCTCCCCCTCCCCCCTCTCCCTCCCTCCCTCCCTCTCCCTCCCTCCCTCCCTCTCTCTCTCTCCCTCCCTCCCTCCCTCCCTCCCTCCCTCCCTCCCTCCCTCCTCCCTCCCTCTCTCTCTCCTTCTCTCTCTCTCTCTCTCTCTCTCTCTCTCTCTCTCTCTTGGCAGCCCGGGGAGCAGCTGGTTTGAATTCTGACTGCGCGCCCATCTCTGCCTGGATCGGCTCATTCCGACTCCGGAAGTGCCTCCCCTCGTGGCCTCCGCTCTGAGCCGGATAACTGCTCCGGGCAGCTCTACGCTGGTCCCCCGGCCCCCGCCCCCAGGCTTTGGACACGGACAAAGCGAGCACACGCGTGAGAGCAGCCAAGCCCGGGAGGGGACGTGTTGGGGGCGCCCCTGCCGGGGCCGGCGTGGGCGGCACGGTGCCGGGCCCGCTGCGTACGCTGTCCCTGCAGTCCACGTCCACACGCCCGCTGGTGAGCAGCAGCCGGAGCAGCACCAGGTCGCCCCTCCTCGCGGCCCAGAAGGCGGCGCTGGCGAGCGGCGTCTCCTTCTGCGGAACCGAACAGACAGGATCGCAGTCAGCACGGCCACGGGACACGCCGCCAGCACACGCCCTCCACAGGCGTGCCCCAGCCCGCGCGCGCTGACACACTGTGACGGAATACTCTGCTTCGTTTGTAAATACGTTCTTACCAGTGACCCGGTGCACGAAACTCCTGCACATTAAAAGGAGATTAATTAGAGAAAGTAACTTAGTATTGCTATTTGCCCTTTCTCTATAATAGGAGTGTCTGAGATGAAGGAAAATTAGTAAAATGTGTATGAAAACCTTCCTCCTGTCAGAGTCTGGGGCTCACCATGGAACCAAGAGTCAAGTCCCCGCCCACCCACATGCACCTCAAAATCACATGAGACCCAGACCCGGCCAGTCCCACCCTGTCAAGCCTGCCGGGCGGGGGTATAGCCTCAGGCCCCCTGGCCCGCACCAGGACAGGGGCATGGCCTGAGGTCCCCAGCCCAGACAGGGGCAATGGGCGTGCCTTGAGGTCCGCCATCAAGCACCGCTGGGGGGGCGTGGCCTCAGGTCCCCTGGCAGGGCACTGGTGCAGGGGGTGCAGCCTGAGGTCCCCTAGCCTGATGCCAGGACAGGGGGCGTGGCCTGAGGTCTCCTGTCAAGCCCCACGGGGGCGGGGGAGGGCGTAGCCTCAGGTCCCTGCTGACTGCTCATTAAGGCTCCTTGTGGGAACTTGGCCTCAGCTGTGGGTGCAGCCGTCTTTATGATGGAGTGATGGTCAATTAGCATATTCCCTCTTTGATAGGATTGATTTCTGAGAGGAAGGGAGGAGAGAGGGAGAGAGACATCAATGATGAGAGAATGGATCTGCTGCCTCCTGCACGCCTCACACTGGGGATCAAGTCTGCAACCGGCATGTGCCCTGACCAGCAATCGAACCCTGACCTCCTGGTTCAGAGGTCAGCGCTCACCACTGGACCATGCCGGCCAGGCTGGAACCCGGCTCCTGACTCCTCTGGAACGCTGTGGGCCGGGGCTGTGAGGAGGCGGGTTGTTGATCACACGGCACTATTAATACCGTGTCCCACCGAGGCCTGGCCTTCCTGCCGGGGCCTTTGTTCGAGTTTCCTTTTTGCCTGAAGTGAGCTCTGCTCCATCCTGATGGCTAAAGCTCTTGAAATGCCATTTCCTCCCCGAAATGCTCCCAAACTCTCTTCACCCCTTGGCTCAGAAAACCACGCCCGGCCCAGCCTCCCGAGGGCCTGCACTCCCGTCCTGCCCGCCCCGCCTCCCGAGGGCCTGTGCTCCCGTCCTGCCCGCCCCCGCCTCCCAGGGACTGTGCTCCCGTCCTGCCCGCCCCGCCTCCCAGGGCCTGTGCTCCCGTCCTGCCCGCCCCGCCTCCCAGGGCCTGTGCTCCCGTCCTGCCCGCCCCGCCTCCCGAGGGCCTGTGCTCCCGTCCTGCCCGCCTCCCAGGGCCTGTGCTCCCGTCCTGCCCCCCCGCCTCCCGAGGGCCTGTGCTCCCGTCCTGCCCGCCCCGCCTCCCAGGGACTGTGCTCCCGTCCTGCCCGCCCCGCCTCCCAGGGCCTGTGCTCCCGTCCTGCCCCGCCTCCCAGGGCCTGTGCTCCCGTCCTGCCCGCCCCGCCTCCCAGGGCCTGTGCTCCCGTCCTGCCCCCGCCTCCCAGGGCCTGTGCTCCCGTCCTGCCCGCCCCGGCAGCCGGGCGGCCTTTCGCCGGGAGCTGCCGGAGGTTCCGGCTGAGACCCAGGAGCTCGGGGCGGAAACCTCCGCTTGGTCCTCGTGGGTCCTTCAGGCTGCGTTGTTTTAAAGTTGCCTGGCCGGCGTGGCTCAGTGGTGAGCGTCAACCTCTGAACCAGGAGGTCACGGTTCGATGCCCGGGCAGGGCACATGCCTGGTTGCAGGCTTGATCCCCAGGGGGGCGGAGGGGGGGGTACAGGAGGCAGCCGGTCCATGATTCTTTCTCATGGATGTTTCTTTCTCTCTCACCCTCCTCCTTCCTCTCTGAAATCAATAAAAAATATATTAAATAAGTAAATAAATGATAAAGTTGCAAAGTTAATGCTGGCAGCGGGCCTCTGGGAGGAAGAGAGCCGGAGAACAGTCCCCGAGCGGGAGGGCGGAGCTGGCTGCCGTACAGCCGCCTCCTCCAAGCCAGGGACGTGGGTTTGGAGAGAAGGTGTGTGTGTGGGGGAGGGGGACAGCGGGAGGAGGGCAGGGGACCGACCCCCATGGGCCTCAAGCCCAGCCCTGCACTGGGACACGGGTGGCCTGATGGGGCTCGGTCCCTCCAGCTCAGACGGAGCCACGAGGCCGGCCCTGAGGTCTAACCTGCGGTGTGGACGGTGCTGTCACTGCAGCCCACACATCAGGAACACCTCCTTCTCTCGCTCCCGGTCCCCCTCCCCGCCCAGTGTGAGGGCCTCATTCCAGCACCTTCCGCAGACACCGCTGGCGCTCTCTGCATTCTCGGAGCAGAGCAGGCAGACCGGGGGCGATAAGCGGATTGCAAACATACTCGGAATAGCTTCCTGGCTCCGGAGGAGGAAAGACTCACTTCAGATTCCAGGTGAGAATTCCTTCCCCTGGAGGCGCCCTGTGACCGGCCCAGGCGTCTGCGGGGACTCCGGGGAGGTGTCCACGCCCAGGGCCGGGAGGTCCACGCCCAGGGCCGGGAGGTCCACGCCCAGGGCCGGGAGGTCCACGCCCAGGGCCGGGGAGTGTCCACGCCCAGGGCCGGGAGGTGTCCACGCCCAGGGCCGGGAGGTGTCCACGCCCAGGGCCGGGAGGTCCACGCCCAGGGCCGGGAGGTCCACGCCCAGGGCCGGGGAGTGTCCACGCCCAGGGCCGGGAGGTCCATGCCCAGGGCGGGGTGATGTCCACGCCCAGGGCCGGGGAGTGTCCACGCCCAGGGCCGGGGTGTCCACGCCCAGGGCGGGGGAGTGTCCACGCCCAGGACCGGGAGGTCCACGCCCAGGGCCGGGGTGATGTCCACGCCCAGGGCCGGGGAGTGTCCACGCCCAGGCCGGGAGTCCATGCCCAGGGCCGGGGTGATGTCCACGCCCAGGGCCGGGGAGTGTCCACGCCCAGGGCCGGGGTGTCCACGCCCAGGGCGGGGGAGTGTCCACGCCCAGGGCCGGGAGGTCCACGCCCAGGGCCGGGGTGATGTCCACGCCCAGGGCCGGGGTGATGTCCACGCCCAGGGCCGGGAGGTGTCCACGCCCAGGGCCGGGAGGTGTCCACGCCCAGGGCCGGGAGGTCCATGCCCAGGGCCGGGAGGTCCACGCCCAGGGCCGGGAGGTGTCCACGCCCAGGGCCAGGGAGTGTCCACGCCCAGGGCCGGGGAGTGTCCACGCCCAGGGCCGGGAGGTGTCCACACCCAGGGCCAGGGAGTGTCCACGCCCATGGCCGTGGCGCTGCCCCAGGCGGGTCCCATTAGAGCTGCTGTGAGCCGGCCGGTGTGCGTGGACCATAAGCCACCAAACAACGCCCTGTGATCGCAGGATCGATTGCGGAGGCGCCCACGCCCGGAGGGTGAGCAGGAAGAGCGTCGAGGAAGCCTGCAGGGCCCTGCCGGCTGGTCTCGGAGCCGGGACTCCACAGGCACACACGGCGGGGCCGGCCGGTGGTTCTGCCGCCTCACAGGCACCCTAAACCCTCTCCACATCTCGTCCCAGAACAGCCCCATCGAGCACACGCCGTTTCTAAGCTCACTGTGATGACTGAGCCCACGGTGATGACTGAGGCCAGACAGCTCGGAAGAAGAGGGTTAGAACCCACGTCTGCCTGAGTCCAGAGTCCGGGGTCTCCGATCTTACTACCCCGTGAGGAAGGCTGAACCCAGACCTCAGGGTGCCGTGTTCTCGTCCCTTCCCCCCGTTTATGGCCAGGATTTGGCTCCCGCAGGGCTCATGAGGGCACCTTCAGGAACTAAGCACAGGAAGGAAGGGAGAGGAAACGGGGGCTGGGGAGGAGCTGGGGAGAGAGGGGGGAGAATAATGGTTTTGGGGCAGAACTGGAATTCCGAGGAAAAGACAGAGATCAAAGCTCCGGGTTTGAAAAGGGGGTTAGAAGAGTGTGGGTTTCAGTTGTACCCCGTTAGGTCAACCAAGAGGACGTGAGCTCCGTTCCCCAATGTGTGACGGAGGCCACCTCAAACCAGCACCGAGGAGCGCCCAGGAGCGCCGCGCAGGAGGGCGCCCCGCGCAGGAGGGCGCACGTGTTACTGCTGCTCCACCGCACTCCCACGTGGTGCCCAGAGGGTTCAGGATATGCACTAGGCTTTGAAGGAGCCGCACCCTGTGCTCTCAGCGCTGCTTCGCTTTGTGGGAGACATCGGAGGAGAAGAAGGTGTTTGCCCCTGGCATCCTGCCTCAGAGGGGGCTTGTGTCACCCCAGCACCTCCAAATCTGAGCTGTAGGCCATGGCTGGTCTGTTCACAGTGACCAGAGCCGGCGAATCCAGAGCGCGCGGAAGCAGAGGAGCAGAACTAAGGCTGGGAAGTTCGGGGGATGGAGTGTGACTGCTGCTGGACTGGGGGCCAGTCCCAGCGTCCATACTGCAGGAGTGTCATCGGAAGGCAGGTGGGACTTGGGGACTCAACAAGGGCTGAGTCACATATGTAATCGGCTGTTGGAAATAGCTAAAGGCATTTCCCCAAACCTGAAAAGGATGATTGTTTGCTGCCAGACAGCCCAGGGCATCTCAATCTACAAGTTATTGCCAACTCCTGGACAAACACCTGAACAGAGGGAGGTAATTCCCCAATCTGACAATGGTCTCTGTAGACAAGATCCTACCCTTTGATGTGTATATCTCCACCTCACCTTAGAAGGATTTGTGTTAATAAATAGCAAGGGGTCCTGAGACAAGGAGAACTTGGTTTCTTTAGCCAAGCTCCTCTGCCCTCCATTACCCCCCCTCCTCCCTCCCATATGTCTTTCAAAATTATATTTCGTCGAAACCAGTTGGGCTCAGTGGATAGAGCGTCGGCCTGCAGACTGAAGGGTCCCATGTTTGATTCCGATCAAGGGCATGTACCTTGGTTTCGGGCACATCCCCAGTAGGGGGTGTGCAAGAGGCAGCTTATCGATGTTTCTAGCTCTCTATCCCTCTCTCTTCCTCTCTGTAAAAAATCAATAAAATATTTATTTTTTAAAAATTATGCTTTGTCCCTGGACTCTTATTTAATTTATTCACAACCCTGTCTCCGGGATTCCTGAACCTTCCAGATGGCGGATCAAGACCACCGATGATACTGCTGGGCATGCGACTTCTTAAGGGGGTGAAAACATCCTAAAATTAGCTGTGCTGATGGTGGCACAACTCTGGGACCATACTAAAACTGAAATGCACACTCTAATGCTTTTCTTATTGATTTCAGGAGGAGGAAGGGACAGGGAGAGACAGAAACATCAATGATGAGAACGATCAGAATCACTGATCAATCGGCTGCCTCCTGCACCTCTCCTGCTCCCTACAGGGAATCGAGCCCACAACCCGTGCATGTGCCCTGACCTGACCGGGAATCACAGAGACCTCCTGGCTCATCAGTCGATGCTCAACCACAGAGCCACCGCGGCCAGGAGGCAGCTCAGTCTTTTGGACGGTGAGTGATCCTGCTGTCCGGCCAGAGCAGCTGGTGGATGCATGTGTGCCCTCCCCCCACCAAGTCCTTACCCCCGGCGATGCACTGCGAGGTGGGCCTCCGCAGGCGATTCAGTTCACACTGGGCCCTGGCGGGGGAGCCCCAGGGCAGGGGTGGTGCCCGTAAGAGACACGAGAGCTTCCTCTCTCCCGTGGGAGGTGCTGGGCACCCCCTCCGGCCATGGGAGCTACGGGGACCCCTGAACGGCAGCCACGCGGACCAACTGAACACATCGCACTTCCCATCGCTTGCTGGGCCTCGGGCTGTCTGCACTGTGGAGCTGTTAGGAGGAACAGCTGTGAACGTTTGTGTGTGCGTTTTGGTGTGAACATATGTTCTCGTTTCTCTTGGGCTTATATCTGGGGCTGACATTGTGGGTCATGTGGCAGCTCCATGTCTGACTTTCTGAAGGACTGTACTGTGGCTGCATCATCTCCTCTTCCTACCAGCCATGTGTGAGGGTCCCGTTTCTCCACACCTCTGCCAACCACACCTGCCATTGCCTCATTGATTAGTCCTCCTAGGGCAGTGGTCAGCAAACTCATTAATCAGCAGAGCCAATTATCCACAGGACGATTGACATTTCTTCTGAGAGCCGAATTCTTTAAACTTAAACTTCTTCTAACGCCACTTCTTCAAAACAGACTCGCCCAGGCCGTGGTATTTTGTGGAAGAGCCACACTCAAGGGGCCAGAGAGCCGAATGTGGCTCGTGAGCCGCAGTTTGCCGACCACGGTTCTAGGCGGTGGGAAGGGGTATCTCACTGTGATTTTTAAAAAATATATATTTGTATTGATTTCAGAGAGGAAAGGAGAGGGAAAGAGAGACAGAAACATCAATGGTGAGAGAGAATCACCGATCCGCTGCCTCCTGCACACCCCACATTGGGGATGGAGCCTGCAACGTGGCATGTGCCCTGACTGGGAATAGAACCGTGACCTCCTGGCTCATAGGTCGAGGCTCCATCACTGAGACTCACTGTAATTATGACTGGCGTTTCCCTGACGACTAACAATGTTGAGCATCTTTTCAGGGGCTGATTGGCTATTTGCATATCCTCTTGGGAGAAGTCTGCATTCGTGTCCTCTGCCCATTTTAAATATATTTAATTGATTTTTTTTACGGAGAGGATAAGAGGATAGTTAGAAACATCGATGAGAGAGGATCATCGAGCAGCTGCCTCCTGCACACCCCCTACTGGGGATGTGCCTATAACCAATGTACATGTCCTTGACCGGAATCAAACTTGGGCCCTTCAGTCCGCAGACTGGCGCTCTATCCACTGAGCCAAACCGGTTTTGGCCCTCTGCCCATTTTAAAATCGGGTTGTCTTTTTATCGTCGAGACATCTATCATCACCTAAGGACTTTCAAATGCCTGCCACTTTCAAGCACACAGACGGGGCCACGTCTGATGCGTCTGCAGCCGCCGTGTCTGGCGGGTTCCTCAGGGCGTTCTCCTCACTCGTGGTTCCTCCACCTCTTCGCGCGGTTTCCGTCGGGCTCCCTCCCGAACCCACGGTCCCCCCGCTGCTCTCATCGCGGCCACCATGGGCTGTTTGGTTCCTAAATTCAGTGGCCGCCCTTCAGTCCTGAGCGCGGTTGCTTTCTCTGTGGTATTGAACTCCGAGTCCCTCTCCATGTTCATCCCACGGCTGGAGGTCCTTGGCTTACGTCCCGGCACACCTTCTGTATGTTCTCAGACATTTCGTCCAGCTGGCACCACTGAGTTTCCTTAATGGGCGTCTCATTTGCTGCTCATTCTTTTTTTAAATGCACATTTATATAATATTTATTGATTTCAGAGAGGAAGGAAGAGGAGAGACAGAAACATCCATGATGACAGAGAATCATGGATCAGCGGCCTCCTGCATGCCCCACACTGGGGATCAAGCCCACAACTTGGGCATGTGCCCTGGCTGGGAATCGAACCCTGACCTCCTGGTTCCTAGGTGGATGCTCAACCCCTGAGCCACGCCGGCTGGCCACGCTTAAGTCTTGATCTTCAAGACTGTGTCCTCAGACCCTCTTACTTTCCACCGTCACCCGGATTGCTGGGTGATGCCACTCATTCACAGGGTTCAGTACCACCCAACGCTGCTCCCTCCTCAGCCTCCTTCCCCCTCAGCCCACGCTGCCCTCGGGCTCCCAGCTTCCTCCGGGAGGAGCAGGTCTTCCTGACGCCCCTCGATCCCTAAGCTTACCCGTGCCACGTGGACGTCCGATCTTTACCTCCACGGCCGGCCCTAACTCTGCGCATAACATCCGCTACTGAGTTCTGCAGACTGAACGTTCGGAAGCCCCTCATCCTTCGACCTTGGACATCTGTGCGTTAGTGCCGGGCCATTTGACAAGGTGACCACAACATCCTCCGTGCGGCCTCCCAGCTCCACTCCCCACGCTGCAGCCAGGCACCTTCCCGAGGCCTGAACCTTGCCGGTGGGTCCTCGCTCCGGGAGCTGCGGCAGAACGTGGCCACGTGGCTCTGGAGCCGGACACACCAGGGGTCACTTCCTGCTGCAAGACTGAGAGCAGCTCATTAACTAGCTCACCAAGCTTTAGTTTTCTTGCTTCAGTTTGTTTGATTTATTTTTAAAGCCCAGTGAATAGAGCATCGGCCTGCGGACTGAAAGGTCCTGCGTTCCATTCCGGTCAAGGACATGTACCTTGGTTGTGGCACATCCCCAGTAGGGGTTGTGCAGGAGGCAGCTGATCGATGATTCTCTCTCATCGATGTTTCTAACTCTCTAGCCCTCTCTCTTCCTCTGTTAAAAATCAATAAAATATATAATTTTTAAAAAGAAGAACCAGGAAAGTACACTCTCTGGGTCTGTGGAGGGCTCCGGGCTGGCACATTGCAGCTGTTCAGACATCTTAGCGATTATTTCCACTAACCCTCTCACAGGGTCCCCGCTGCCTGGAAATGTGGGGGTGCGGGTGACCTCAATGAGCTCTGAGCTGCTCTCTGCGCTGGCCCCCCGCCTGGGCCCCAACCAGGCCTGGGAGGCAGCGGCGCGACCTGAGGACACAGACCGGTCTCCGCCCGCACCTGGTCCCTCCCCGTGTCCCTCCGATCCTCCCTCCCTCCTTCCATCCCTCCGATCCTCCCTCCCTCCTTCCATCCCTCCGATCCTCCGTCCCCCCTTCCATCCCTCCGATCCACTGTGCCTCCTTCCATCCCTCCGATGCTCCGTCCCTCCTTCCATCCCTCCGATCCCTTGTCCATCCTTCCATCCCTCCGATGCTCCGTCCCTCCTTCCATCCCTCCCATCCTCCCTCCCTCCTTCCATCCCTCCGATGCTCCGTCCCTCCTTCCATCCCTCCGATCCCTTGTCCATCCTTCCATCCCTCCGATGCTCCGTCCCTCCTTCCATCCCTCCGATCCCTTGTCCATCCTTCCATCCCTCCGATCCCTTGTCCATCCTTCCATCCCTCCGATGCTCCGTCCCTCCCCGAGCGCGGCCGCAGGAGGCGGGACCGGCTCCTCCCCGCGCGGCCGCCACCGGAGACCGCCCCGCCGCCGCCCGCCGCCTTCCCTTCCCCGCACCGACCCCGACCGCGGGCCCAGCGCCGCCGCCAAACCTCCGGGTCCGGAGCCGCCAGCTCCGCGTCCCCCGCCCCCGCCGGCTCCGGGCGGGGCGCACCTGCAGCGGCCTCGGGTGCGGGTCTGAGGCCCCGCGCCCCGCGCCCCGCGCCCCGCGCCCCCGCCCCGCCGCTCACCTTGAAGGACATCCTCCTCACGTGTCCCCGCGCCCGGGGTCCCCCGCACCGCGGACCGCCCGGCCCGGCGCCGCTGCTCCCGCCACCCGCCCGCCCCTCCGCCGTCCGCAGGCCAGGCCTCCCGCACCGCCGCTCCCGCAGCCGCCGCCGCAGACAGGGCGGGGCGGGAGGGGGAGGGGCGGGAGGGCAGAGCGGGGCGGGGCGAGGTGGGTGCCTGGGGGGCAGGAGAGGGTGGGGTGGGACCGGGCGAGGCAGAGGTGCTGGGAGCTGCATACGCCCTCCAGGTCCCTTGCCACTCACACTCCTCCATGCTCACGGGCTCACACGCAGGCATCACTCCACACCCACACCCTCCCCTGCACCACTCAACCCACACACACCCTCCAAATGGCACTCCACCCTCGCACCCCCCCCCCCCGTCCCCGCACACAGCGCTGTGCACACACCTGCACCCTCACACACTCATACACCACACACACACACACCCTCCAAACTGCACCCCACACCGGCGCACACACCCCCACACATAGCGCTGTGCACACACCTGCACCCTCACACACTCATACACCACACACACACACACCCTCCAAACTGCACCCCACACCGGCGCACACACCCCCACACATAGCGCTGTGCACACACCTGCACCCTCACACACTCATACACCACACACACACACACCCTCCAAACTGCACCCCACACCCGCACACTCCCCCGACTCACACACAGCGCTGTGCACACACCTGCACCCTCACACACTCATACACCTACCCACACGCACACCCTCCACACCCCACACGAATGTACAGCCTCCACATCCCCACATGCAGGTTCACACACGATACTTCCCACACACACACACCCCTCCCACACACACTCTTACACACACACACACACACACACACACACTCACACACACACACACACACACACACACTCACTCACACATTCTCACACACACTCCACACACACTCCCACCCCCCACACACACACTCACATACACATACACACTCTTCTACCCCCCACCCCCACACTCCCACACCCACCTCCTCCAAAGAGCAGGGAGCAGCGGGCGCCCAGCCCTCACCAGAGCCGGGAATGAGGAGGATGGCAATGGAACAGGAGACCATTCACTCACCACCCACCACCCTTCTCATCGCTTGTCATTTTATTCCTTCCTTCCAGGTGTCCCTTTCTCTCTGCTCCTTTTCTTTTCTCAGAACCCGCTGTTTCATTCCCTCCTGGGGAGACGCAGGAGGAAACAAGCCTTTGGTGGAAGCAGTAATGAGTGGCCTTTCCTTTTCTGCAGGCGAGGGCACAGTTGAAATATACTCATAGCTCCTTTTTATTTATTTATTAATTACTTTTAAGAAACATTTTTATTATTGATTTCAGAGAGGAAGGGAGGGAGGGGGACATCCATGATGAGAATCATTGATGGGCTGCCTCCTGCTCGCCCCACACTGGGGATGGAGCCTACAACCCAGGCCTTTGCCCTGATGGGAATCGAACTGTGACCTCCTGGTTCCTAGGTTGATGCTCAACCTCTGAGCCATGCCGGGCAGGCTCATAGCTCCTGTTGGTTACACCTGTCACCTGTGCGCCTGTGCTGCACACCTGGAGTACCGTGGAGCCGTGCACGCCCTCGCCCGCGGCTTGCTGCCTGCCCAGGGGTGGTTTAGGCCGTAAGGTGACCAGACATTCCGCTTTTGGCGGGACAGCTCCGATGTTTAACAATTTGTCCCGTGTCCCGCGGCGTTTTAAAACAGCCCAAATTGTTAAAAATCAGGACTGTCCCGCCGAAAGCAGGACGTCTGGTCACCTTACCCAGCCCTCCCCCGCTGGGGCTCCCGGGGAGACCCTCCCTGTGTCTGTGCCCCGGCCCTGCCTTCGCTCCCCTGGGCTCCTGGGCAGTGCCGTGCAGGGGGCCACCAGGCGGGCTGCTGGGTGGGAAGCACAGGCCACGTGGCTAGGGACTCCCCGCCGCCTGGCCCAGGATGGTGCAGGGCCCCCCCAAGCCTCACCCCCAGCCTTCCCCCTCCTGAGTCCAGCCTGGGCCTCTGCTTCCTGGAGCACCTGGGTTGACAGGAGCCAGCAGCTGGGTTGTGGTGCCCATTTTCTAGATGCCAACACTGAGGCTCAGAGAGGGTAGCAGAGGACCTTACCCCCAGCACACCTTCCCCTCCACTCAGCCCAGCTCACAGGTGTTCCCCCAGTGGCCCCCTGGTTGCCATGGTGTCAGAAGGAGGGGGGAGGAGGGGATTTCTGAGAAGCAATCCAAAAATACACAGCAGCGGGCCCTCCTTCCTCATCCCTCTCTCCAGCTCCACAGCCTCCTTTGGGGCAGGGGGTGGGGCCTCTTCCTGGCCAGGCAGCCAGGAGAGGAGTTCCAGGAGGCAGAGGGTCCCGGTATGGGTTCTGGCAGGACAGCAGATATCCTGGATCTGGGCCCCATCGCCCTCCCACAGCTCC
Organism: Pipistrellus kuhlii; assembly: GCF_014108245.1. NCBI lineage: Eukaryota > Metazoa > Chordata > Mammalia > Chiroptera > Vespertilionidae > Pipistrellus > Pipistrellus kuhlii. The sequence goes on from NW_023425562.1 coordinate 37,074, forward strand.
AGACCAGGCGGCTCTTTCCTGCCTCCCTGCCTTCGCACATGCAGTTCCTCCACCTCCAGTGCCCTTCCTCGTCCTTCAGGGCCCAGCTCCGTTGTAGCTCCACTGGAGAGCCTTCCCCAAGTCACTTGGGGCTCCCCGAATCCTGCACCCACTCCAGTCACCACCGTTTTCTGGGTGATGCTCTCACGGGGCGGTGAGGTCTTGGGTGTGAGCTTTGCCTTTGTGCCCCAGCCCCTGGCAGAGACGGGTGCTGAGTAAATCCCGAAGGAGGGGAAGGAGGGAGGGAGCAGAGAAACACCTCTCAGGATTGGAGGGGATCTGGACCGTGAGCCCCTGGCACAGGGCTGAGCACAGAGCCAAACCCACTCCCTTCCTGCCGCCTCCATCTGAGCCTGGGCCCCAGCACGGTCTGCCTCCTCCCATTTGGAGCCAGCTCAGGGGTCAGGGGTCATCTCCATGCCCATGGGCCTGTGTCTGTTGCCCATTTGGATGCGAGGTAATGACACCAGGAGGCAGATGGGCACTTGGCTTCATAGGAGCTGGTGTGTTAGGGAGAGAGGCCTCCATTCCCGGAATCCTGAAATCCCAAAGTCCTGTGCAAGGGCCTGAGGGCTGACCTTGAGCAGAGTTTTCACCCGGAATACTTTCTGCAAATGCCTCACCTGAGCCCAATACATAAACCAGGTGGAAGCGAAGCTGCTGGGGGTGAAGTGATGAGTGTTGAAGGCGCCTGGGAGATGGGACCAGAGTCCCCTTTCCCTGTGGCTCTGGGTCCCGGGAGATGGAGGCTGGGTTGGTCCTGGCGGTGGGAGGGGGCAGCCAGGGAGGGGGAGCCTGGGCAGAGTCCAGGGCTGACATTTACTAACGTACAGAGGGCTTCAGTATGAACTGTGTCCGTGTCCGTGTGGCTGGGCCAACGGCCGCCTCTTCCACAGCCAGAAGTCAGTCTGTGCACAGAAATGAAAATACGTCCTTGGGGAAAATCGTAATGACTTCAACCGTTACCGTTCTCACAGCTTCTTTTTCTTCTTCTTCTTTTTTTTAACCTTGAAGGGATATTTTAGGGGAAGTATCTCTTGTCTAGAGGAAACTTTTATATGAATTGAGCAATTCCATCAACTTTTCTTTCTTTTTCTTTTGTGAAATTCAAGTAAAATTAAATTTCAAATTGTATCTGAAAAATAATGAAAATAAAATAATTTTAAAGTAAAGACTTCCGAAATGTGATATAAATTTTCAATTTTTAAACCAAGAAAGGCTCAACAGGCTTTCCTTGCCTTGAGTGTCTCCGGAGAGACAGTTTGGACGTGGCCACACTCCATTAGAGGAGATGGAGCACTGGGGGTTTGCTGTAATAGTTTTGATAAACAAGAAGAAAGGAAAGCATTAACATTTTGAGTGCCAGGTGCCTTCCTTATAAAGATCAGGTGAGGTGGTTTACGCCCATCCCACAGGTAAGGCAAAGGTCCTGAGAGAGGAAGTGAAGGAATTGGCTGACGAGTGAATTAATTAATTAGCCCTCTTATTAAGTCTGTCTGGCTTCAGAGCCAGTCCCTCTGCACTCCCCATACCCACGCCGAGCGCTCAAAGTGGGTTTTGGCGGGTGTCTGGCCGAGCTGCTGCTGGGGTCACCGTCAGAGTCACGGGATGGAATCTGGCCTGCACCCCACCCCACCCCACGCACCAGGCCAACCTCATCGTCATTAAAAAAAAAAAAAGCCCCAGAGGAACAGAGTTCTCCTGGTTACAGGCAGGAGGAGGAAGGAAGCACTAGCCACTCGTTGCAAGCGCTTGCTATGCTGCATCCACTCCGCAGGGTCTCGGTTGCAATCGTGTGCGGCAGCAGTCTGCAAACTCATGAGTCCACAGAGCCAAATAACAACAGCACAACAACTGAAATCTCTTTGGAGAGCCACATTTTTTAAACTCAAACTTCTTCTAACGCCACTTCTTCAACATAGACTCGCCCAGCCGTGGTATTTTGTGGAAGAGCCACACTCAAGGGGCCAAAGAGCCACGGTTTGCCAACCACGGGTGTATGGTAAAGACTGCTGTAACTCCGTTGTGTCCTCTGATGCCCAAATCTATTTCTTCAGGGATCCCTTCTTGACAGTATGTTCTTCTTCACTGTACCTTCTGAAAAGAGTGTTCTTAGAATTGCATTTGCTAAACTTTTTCTATTGTTCATTGAACAACTGTTTACAGATGTGGGTGCTCTGCGCCCGCTTGCAAAGTCTCTGTCTCTCTCTGTGTGTGTCTCTCTTTCTCTTTCTCTCTCCTTCTGGGTAGGCCATTCCAGTGTGCCCCAGGAGCACCCTGGTCCATGGAGTCAGGGTTCTGGCGTGGCTTTGTGTACAGGTTGCCCTGGGACCCAGCAGAGGGACCCCCTTTCAGGGAGCCACCCTGGCACAGAGGAACTTCACAGAATGTTCCGCTGCCCCCCACGCGGCCCACAGCCACCCTGGCCTCTTCTGCGCCTTGCTTTCAGTACACGCCAATAATTTGCTTTTATTATCCATCCTAGTGAGTGAACACAATGCCAGCTGCCTTTCATTTCTGCCGTCAGGGTCAGTGATGCCCTCAGGGGGCCAGTCCCTTTGCCCCATCCAATGCTTTGCCGCTTAAAACTTGTCGTGATGAGCTGAGCCACACACGAGAGTTTCTGGGAGACTCGTCTGTGACCCGGTGGTCCAAGCACCGCTGTAAATGCCAGCCCCACAAGCCTTCTTCTCTCTGTCGGATGTCAGAGCGTGTGTCTGATTTTTTTTTCTTTTTTAAAATATATTTTGTTGATTTTTTTACAGAGGAAGGGAGAAGGATAGATAATTAGAAACATTGATGAGAGAGAATCATCGATCAGCTGCCTCTTGCACACCCCCTACTGAGGATGTGCCCGCAACCAAGGTACATGCCTTTGACTGGAATCGAACCCAGGACCTTTCAGTCCACAGGCTAGTGCTCTATCCACTGAGCCACACCAGTTTCGGCTGATTTTCATTAGGACAGTCAGCATGCTCGCGTGACTCTCTCAGCTTCCTCCGCTCTCAGCATTTGTTTGAGGAGAGGCTCATGGTTGGAAAGCACCCTGGCCCTCCTTGGACCTTTGGGCATCGGGGCCTCTGTGATGGACAGACCCAGAGGAGACGCATCCTGACAGCAGCTGCCGAGTGTTCTGGAGGCTTCCGCGTGGCCACGCGGGAGAGCACCAGCCTCGCGTGTCCTGAGGACCCTGGATGCTGGCGGGGCTCACAGCCCGTCCTCACGGTTCATTGTCAGGTGGCTGAACCCATGAGGGGCAAACGCGTGGCAGATACACAGACTCAGCTCTGAGCTACTTCCAAAGCTGGCACTAGGTTTGCTTCATCTTTACGGAGCACAGACTACTGAAAAGAAGCCAAAAAAATAAAAAATAAAATAAACAAATAAAAAAGCTGACTCTAGTCCTTGGGGAAAACAGCCCGGAGACTCTCATGCCATGGAAAGTCCCCTCGGGCCCTCCGGGGAGCCGGCGTGAACTTCACATTGAAGTTCGTTTGTGGAGAAGTCAGACCCCTCCCTCCACGGCTCCACACGCAGGACGGAGTGTTTTCCGTTGGCTTCTGACTTTGGGGGCCCTTGTCTGGCGTTACCTTCCCTTCAGCCGCCTCCGGTTCAGAACTGAGCAGTCTCCCTGGGGCTTCGCTTCTGGGTGCCCATGGGGCGCCTAATTGTGGGGGCCCACGTCGAGGGCACCCACAGGCCTTGGAAACGGCGAGGAGGCCGGATAGAGCAGGTGTCTGTGAGACCTGAACTGACACCTCGTGTATGTGGATGCATGTTTTGTATATGCGGACATATGTTTGTGTATGTGGAAATATGTTTTTGTGCACATAGGTTTTGTGTGAACATACATGTTTTGTGTATGTGGGTGCATGTTTGTGTTTGTGGACATATGTTTTGTGTGTGGATGTATGTTTTGTGTATGTGGGTGTGTGTTTCGTGCAGGTGGACATATGATTTGCGTATGTGGAGGAGTGTCTGGAATTTTGAAGTTGAACAAGGGTCCTTATGCTTGTACAGGACGCCCACTCCCACTCTGCACCTCCCAGAGGTGCCCCCAAACCAGCGATGTCACCGCCTTCATAGACCACCGGCGGCATGGATGCCTTTGACCTGTAGAGGAGTAGGCCTCTCTGTTCCCCACCCAGCGGGATCAAACCAAAGAAGGAGCCGTAACAAGAACGGAGGGTCTGGGGGGAAACCTGAGGACTCACGGGAAAGAGAAACGTCAGCAGATGCTCCCAGGAGAGCCGCCATCAAACATGGTTTCCACACACAAGGGTCCTGGTGACATCTGCCCGCAATCCGGTTGCCGTGGTTACAACACCACAGGGACATGCCAGGCCCAGGATGGCACCAGTGCCCTTGTTGTTCCGTAGCAGGTCCTGTTTACTCTGGCTCAGCCGGTGGCCTGAAGGCCAGTTCGTTCTGTCAGTCCTGGAGCTGGGCCGGTCCAGCGGGAAGAGGAAGGGGGAGGTGAGGGTTGGGGGGAGGGGGAATCCGGAGCTCCCAGCAGGAAGCGAGGCAGCCTGGAGGTGGTGGTGTCCTGGGGTCTGGGGCAGACAGCAGACGTATTGACCGGAGGATCTCAGGGCAGCGGGAGCTTCTGTGACTCCCTCTGAGGGGCTGGGTTCTGGCTGGGTGAAAAGCGGGAAGCAGGTGCCTGGCTGGCGTGGCTCAGGGGTTGAGCATCAGCCTATGAACCAGGAAATCTTGGTTCAATTCCTGGTCAGAGCACATGCCCTGTTGTGGTCTAGATCCCCAGTGGGGGCTGTGTAGGAGGCAGCGATCCATGATTCTCTCTCATCATGGATGTTTCTATCTCCTCTCCCTCTCTCGTCCTCTCTGCAATCAATAGAAATATATTTCTTAAAAAGTGGGCAGCAGTAGGGAACTCTGTCCGGTAGAGAAAGTCAGCAGGTTAAGGCAGAAAGGGGATGTCTGAGTGTGGGAGCCCCTTTCGCGTCCCTATGTCCTACTATTCAGGGTTCAGGTTCAGGGTTCGGGCTCTGGAGAAGGCCTCACACAAATGAAAGAGACTTGAAAAGTTTTAATTTGGGAATATTGGGCCCCAGGGGGGAGCCCGCCTCTAGAGGGAGGACTCCACCCCGCTCTGGCCCTGCCATCCCTTTTATTAAGGTTAAGGGATACACTCATACCTTTAAGCAGGAAATTCCAATAATAGCCAATCAGCAAGAACTTATGTAGGACTAACAGGTGGAGGCTGCTTCAGCTACCAATGTATCAACTAAACCAGTGTTTCCCAACCTTCTCTCATGATGAGAATCACCTGGTGGAGTTGTTAAAACACAGATTCCCGAATCCCAACTAAGAAGTGCTAAACTAGAATTTTTGAGAACATATAGGTAAAATTGCATACCTAACTTAGTGCTCTGTATATAAAATCTGTCTTAGAGCACTAGTTAAGTATACAATTTTACCTATATGTTCCCAAAAATTCTAGTTTAGCACTTCTTAGTTGGGATCCGGGAATCTGTGTTTTAACAACTCCACCAGGTGATTCTCATTATGAGAGAAGGTTGGGAAACACTGAACTAAACAATGAGTGAATAGCTCCGACCTTTCACAGCAATTAAGGTTGACCAGTCTTCTGGATCCCCTGTCCACATCTCTCTGTTTGTAGGACAATGATTGGTTTCCGGCATCTAAGGACGGATACATAATGACAAGAGCAGAGAAAGCTTCCAGGTTCGGAGAAATCAGAATCCTAGACAGAAGCCTGCACAGAAATTTAGGCACAGAGGGTCAAGCTGAGCTTCTTCCAATCGGGAGCCGAGTTGGAAGCATAGTACATGTGGAATTGCATGAGGCCCTTTATAGCCTGACTCTTTCAAACATCATGCCAGGGGTACAGCTGTTCAGACGAAGAAACCGAGACTTAAAAGTGGTTGTAAAACGGCCCCAAGTCTCACCTCACGGGGAGTAGCAGAGGAAGCTGGGTCCGGAGCCAGGCACAGGGAGGGGCTGTGACGGGAGCGCCAGCCGGTCTGTCAGCCCACGCAGACATGGCACATGCATAGCCACTAAACCCTCCCAGTGTCCTCGTCTTTATTATTGCTCTTCCAGGCGAGGGATCCAAAACATGCAGAGACGTGAGTACCGTGTGTGAAATCACACAGGAGGGGGACCATGACACAGTGAAGGGGACCGGAGGACATGCCAGGGCAAGGCCAGCAGCCAGACTGCCCAGGCCACGTGCTGGGCGGAAGAAGGACCGTGACCCCCGCTATTCCCGGCAGAGGACAACTCCCAGGGCTCCGGCTTCCTGCAGGACGTGTGAGGCGTGGCCTCCACCTGATCTAGCCCAGCGACGCCTCTTCTTCACAGCACGTGTGTCATGGAGCCAGCCCTGGCGTGGCATCCCGTGCCGCCCACCCAGCTCTCCGCGCACAGGCAGCTAGTAGTGGGAGCTACTTTTAACTTGAGCATAAATACCTGCCATTTCTTTGAGTTCTCTAGACTCGGGTTTAATTGACTACTCACACCGAGCCCAGAGAATTAGGCAGGTTACTTCATGCCCTTATAAAAAGAGCTATAAAAAGCTGACGTATGCTTGTTGTATGGACAGTTGAGCAGATGACAAAAGATTTAACCTAACAGAGCACCATAGCATTAGGAACTGTGCATTAAGTAACCATCAACCTGTCAGCGTGTGTGTGTGTGTGTGTGTGTGTGTGTGTGTGTGTATGTGTGTGTTGGCTGCCCACACTGGGCACCGTCTTGTCGGAGGCCTGAGGCTGGAAGGGCACTGGAGAGTCATGTAGACCAGCACTTCTTTAACTGTCAGTAAAGGAAGACCATTTTAAAAATGTATTTTATTGTTCTTTTTACAGACAGGAAGGGAGAGGGATAGAGAGTCAGAAACATGGATGAGAGAGAAACATTGACCAGCTGCCTCCTGCACACCCCCTACTGGGGATGTGCCCGCAACCAAGGTACATGCCCTTGACTGGAATCGAATCTGGGACCCTTGAGTTCACAGGCTGATGCTCTATCCACTGAGCCAAACTGGCCAGGGCATCAATCTTTAATTTTTTAAACTTATGTTAATGGAATTTTCAACACTTGGTGAAATGATCAAAGAAAGTCTTTGAGTCAAGGTAAACCACGTCTCCACCCCCACCCCCCCCCCAACTGAAAGATAAAGGAGAAATGCTTTTTTCCAAAGCTCAACCTATAAAAGATACACAAAGAATGAAAGAAAGAAATATAAACTACACACCAACGGGGCAGGGGAAATGAGGCCACGGCTGTGCTTGAACGCGAGGCTCGCAGACTGTCTAAAACCCTCTGACTCCCACGATAGTGCCAATGGCCTGTCTGACAGAGCGGGTTCACACAGACACAGAACGAAGAACTCTGTTTGGATCGAGCTGTCCTTCCTGGCATCGTTGTTGGGGCTGAGGCACAGTCACAAGAACTTTCTTTTCTTTTTTCTTTCTTTCTTTTTTTTAACTTGCAATAAAATGAACAGAGCGATTTGGCGAGAGTCAAAAATAGGACATGAAGCTCATGAGAAAAAATGTCTCTTCTCCCTGGATACTTATGCAGGGGCAAACGCCAGGAAAAAAAAAAAAAGAAAAAAAAAAGAGAGAGAAACCCAATTTATCTTAAAGACATTAGATACGTAGAAAAAAATCCTAAACATGAAAGTCAAATTCTAAAATCCTAGGAGCTTCTAGAAGTGAAACTTCCTCACCTTGATAGGAAAGAGTGCTCTACAGTTCACTTCGGATCTAACTTAAGGTGTTTAAGAGTGGGACCCACAGCCCTGGCCAGTTTGGCTCAGTGGATAGAGTGTTAGCCTGAGGACTGAAGGCTCCCAGGTTCGATTCCGGGCAAAGGCATGTACCTTGGTTGTGGGCACATATCTAGTGGGGGGAGGGGTGTGCAGGAGGCAGCTGATCGATGTTTCTCTCATCAATGTTTCTGACTCTCTATCCCTCTCCCTTCCTAGGTGACATGTACCAGTTCATGCTGATGAATTCTTCCAGAGAGAGAATTCTGAGTGCTGTGGTTGTGTGCTGGTGTGTAAGGAGCCACCCCTAGACCCAGGGCTTCCAACAACCACTGTTTGTTTACAGCTCCTGGTGCAGCCGCCTGGGCGGGGTCAGCCAGGCAGGTCTGCGGGTCTCCCCGGGGTCTCGCATAGGCGCCTTCCTCTGACGGCCTGGACGGGGCTGTCCGATGAGGCTTCTGTGGTCTCACGTGTCCCAGACCTCTTTCTGCATCCCGCCCCCTCCAGCGGGATGGGGTTCTTACCGCTCAGGTTCTAGTCTCAAGGGAGAATGCTAAGATGACAAGTGATGATGAAATTTCTGTTGACCTCACTCTTGTTAATGTCTCACTTGCTAAAGCAAGTCACATGACCGAACTCAGACTCACTGTGGAGAGAGAGACTTCCCAGAGGCCTGCTTCATCGGAGGCCATCGATGTAATATAGGGGTGTCGAACTCAATCAGAGAAGGGGCCAAAATCTAAAATTCAGCCTAAATCGTGGGCCGAATGGTTTACTGAACAGTCATAAACTGTCATTGTGATGGAAACGCAGCGGAGTGCAGTGATGACAGCGCGGTGCGGGCCACATTGCAAGGCCTGGCGGGACGGATTTGGCGCGCGGGCCTTGTGTTTGACACATGTGATGTAATAAATGGCCCATCATAAACTAAAAAAATTTTTTTTAAATAAAATGTTTAAAAATTACATAAATACGGATTCAAAATTAGGTTACTTGGAAAATCCAGCAGATGTTCTAGAGCTTTGTAAGATGGCACTGGTATTTGGGGATTTTTTAAAAAATGGCTTGTGGGGCTATTAAAACTCACCCAGATTAGCCCTGACCAGTTTGGCTCATTGGATAGAGCATCTGGCTGTGGATTGAAAGGTCCCAGATTCAATTCTGGTCGAGGGCATGTGCCTTGGTTGCAGGCTTGATCTCCAGTGGAGGGTGTGCAGGAGGCAGCTGATCGATGTTGCTCTCTCATCGATGTTTCTAATTCTCTATCCCTTTCCTTTCCTCGCTGTAAAAAAATCAATAAAAAATACTAAAAAAGAAAGAAAGAACTCACCGGATTAGCCCAACCAAGTCAACCAATCAATCCATAAATATTTATTGAGCGCCTATTAAGTCATTATCACTATGCAATGATATGGGTATGGAAGACATGCTTTCCTGTATATAGGATAACCCCAATGGAGTCAGAGCATACAAATGGTAAAAACAATATGGGAAACAGAATAAGGCAGAATATAGCCAAGTGCTTAATTGTCCCATGTAGAATACAAGGTACTAAAGAATTTAAGACTTTTAGTTATGCTTTGTTCTGATGAGGCTTGCAACACATGGGGACATGGTCTAAGCGTTGGAATCATCTTCGACAATCCAAGTCTGAGCATGCAGACTTGACTATGGCTACCGTCTGGCTCTACCGGTCCTTCTCTCTGGGGAGGAGAGCACTGCTTTATGGCCACGTAAGAAAGGGGATTAGACTTTTCAAACCCGAGTCCTTGCCCTCTGAGAAGGCAGGTGCTTGCACGTCAGTTTTGCAGCATCTGCCTGGCTCCCTTTGTCTTCAGCGATCTGCTCTGGGCATAGAGCTCACTCAGCTGTCCTGGGCGGGAGCCTCAGAAGAGTCAGGCTGATCAATGGGGATGTGATGGCTTTGGCATAGCATGTCCTCCTAGATAGGAAGGACGAAAGAGGAAGGGAGAGCTAATACCCACTCAGCACCTGCTTGTGCTCCAGACACTGTGAGAAAATAAAAAAAAAATTAAACACAGATAAAAATAAATTAAATACGGTGCCTGCCCCCCAGAGAGCTCGCAGTCTGGTAAGTAGGCAGATCAAATGCTACAGTAAGGCATGAATGGTGTGCCCAGTGAGAGGCGGCCCAACTCTGAGGGCAAAGGAGCGATCTGGGTGCGGCCAGGGAAAGCCTGCCAAGCAGTGGGGCCCCAGGTAAGTTGTGGAGAATTAACTGGAGCTCTATGGTGGCGAGGGAGTTCCTGACAGGTGATATGGCCCGTGCAGTCGTGGAGACCCACCGAGGATGGGAAACTGTTGGAGAAGGTGGAGACGAGGCCACTCCAGCCAAGTGAAGGAGCCAGGGCAGAAGGGCAGGCCAAGGCTCGCTTACGAACCATCCTACGAGGAGTTAGTGGATAAGAAGCAGTAAGTGATGGTGAGCAGAGTAAGGATATACTTCCATTTGCAGCCTGGTGACAGCACTGCCTGATAGAGCTGCCTGTGTGTTACAGTCCTCTGTTCAGTGTGGCAGCCAGGAACCACACTAACACTAACTACCTGCTTTCATGGGGCATCCCTCAAACCTGGGGGCTCCATTCCTGAAGAGTCTGCTCCTTGTTTACATAGCAGCCCAGGGCAGGTGTGTGGAGCAGACCCCCATATGGGCCAGCCCCAGGCCCCTCCTGTCTTGTGGGTTCCCCCGTCTCCTTGGCATCGAGCCCTTATCTCCAGGTACTAAAAGAGAGAGTGGGAGGGATCACACTGGGGCTCAGCAGATTGTGTGAATGGTCCTCACGGCTCTATGGTGTTTCTCATCCTCGCCATTATTCCCATACTATTGACTCAGTCCCTCTCTTAGTCTGGTGCCCCCGTTCCACCATCCTGCTGCAGCCAATGCCCATGTTCTACACATGACCCCTGGTGGTCAGTGCATGTCATAGCAACTGGTTGTTCTGCCATTTGGTCTATTTGCATATATGAGCCTTTTATTATATAGGATAGCCTTTTATTGGGCAAATATTAATATTTGCCAAAATGTATGTCTCTGAAGTGATATATTTTGGACACAGGAACCAAGTGTAGTGTGGCTGGGCCCCTGCAAGTGACATATTTTAACACTGCCTGTGGTGAGAACTCCTGTGGTCGCAGAGACTGTATAACAGGATTCATATCCTTAAACTTACGGTGACCTGGAAGGAGAAAATTTGAAGATGATACAAGAGGATATTTTAGAGGCTGCTTTCTACTTTTCACCCCAAATCTCTGCCAGATAAATGACCAACCTTCATGCCAAGAGAATGAAAGCTCCCTTTCTTAAATCTCCACTAAGCCCAGGCAAGGTGATTTAATTTCTCTCTGCCTTATTTTTACTCATCCACAAAATGAAAATAATGGCTTCCACCCACTTGCCTTTCAGGATTAGCTCTGGGCTAATGGGGAGAACTTCACTGTGAAGAAAAGGCACTGCCCAGCCAGCGTGGCTCAGTGGTGGGCGTCAGCCTATAAACCAGGAGGTCACAGTTCGATTCCCAGGCAGGGCGCATGCCAGGGTTGCAGGCTCAGTCCCCAGTGTGGGCATGCAGGAGGCAGCGGATCCATGATGCTCTCTCACCCTTGGTATTTCCATCTCTCTTTCTCCTTCTTCCTTCCTCTGTGAAATTGATAAAAAATATTTTTTTAAAGAAAAGGTACTATTACAGAGAGGTAGGCTTCCTTTCACCCCAGTACTGCTGCTTGCAGTAACACAGACCCAGAATAAAGAAAAGAATTTCTTATTAACTAACATATAACATTACCTGCTCTGCCCAACCGCACATTCCACATAAAGGCCAAACTGGAGTGTGTGCAGCGAGAGCTGGAGAGGAAATTCATGCGATTGGAATGTGAATTCTTCACAGAGTCCTTGACAGACTGGCGGCCAGGGAGTGCCCTGTGGGAGGCACCGGAGACAAGGTTCCAACCAACCTGGAGTCTGCCAGCTGTGAGCAGAAGCTCTGCTCCGAGAATTCCACTCAGGTTAGGCGAACAGGGGATGCTGAGCTCCAAACAGACCGGACACAGGCCCTGTGCGAGGGAGCATCACTGCTTTCCAAGGAGCCCTCAGACCAGCGGCCTAGGGCAGGGCTGGGGCCACACTGAGCAGTGTGTGTGTGTGTGTGTGTGTGTGTGCGCACACACACGTGGAGCAGGCATGTGGCTGGGTTCTGGATTTCGGGTTCCATTTTGTGCTAATGAGGACTTGGGCCATTTCCTTAACCTTGACTTCTTACCTATCAACAAAAGAGGGTGGTGTTGAATCTGTGCTTTCCACTGCCAGTGGGCTAGGGAGATCTAGGGGCGAGTCTCAATTTTCCAAGTGACTAGCAGAATGGGCTGGTGTCGATATGTACATGTAGGTAAAGAGCACATGAAAGGGCATGTTAGAAGGTTGGTTCTGAAAGATGCCCTCGACCTTCGCAGTGGAGCTAACCTGGTGGACCATCGACCTTCCCCCATTCCCGCGTCACCCCTGGTTTTCCAGGGGAGGCCTGACCAGGGTGTGGCCTCCCCAGAAGTAGAAACTTCTCTTACTTTCCCGTGTTGTTGGTGCTCTCTTCACGCCTGTTGGTGACCCACATGCTGCTCGTGGCCCAGAAGGACGTCACGGTCATTGTTTTCTCCGTGCAGTGATGGCGGAGGGGGAGAGCCACAGATGCAGTCAGTGGAACCAGCCAGTGGCGAGCTGTTGCCTCGAACAATACAATTCTAAGAAGAATAAGCAGGACCAGGCTTTATGATCCCAGCTCAGATTCCCAGGGGGACGTGGGAGGACAGGGAAACGCTGCCCTGCTGGAGATGGGGGAGGGAGGAAGGAGGAGGATAAAACCTAGGCTTTGACTTAATGAGCAGAAGCCATGAGTATGGGAGTCCAGACACTGTGAAAGGAACTTGCCGAGTTTGATTATGCCCCTGCAACAAGGACACAGTGAGTTTACCAGGGTGCACATCGAGGGTCAGACCGCTAGGGAAACCCTTTCCAACTATGTCCTTCAGATCCCCCCTTGAAGTCTGAAGGGCATAGCTATGCATGAATCACTTCTGAGGTATTGGGAGGCCGGCCAATCTCCCGATTCCCGGGTGTTAGTTTGGGGTTTGTTTATTTCCAGCTATGCACGTGTCACACCCTCGGCCTCCAGAGCTCAGCAAACCCATCGCTGCCGTGTGCCATGTGCCGTGTGCTGGGGGCTCCTGCAGCTTCACACCTCACACAGCCTCACCTGGACAGCTTTTCCGTCTGTCCTATTAGAGCCCTCTGGGAGAATGGACTGCGGATAAGAAGTCCTGGGTCTCTGTTATTTCTATTTTTCTTAAAACAGGGGCAAGTTATTTAATTTCTTTAGGTGTCATCTTTCCCCACTAAAACACAGCAGCCTCTTGCCTGGCCAGTGTGGCTCAATGGTTGAGTGCCAACCTGTGACCTGGGAGTTAAAGGTTTAATTCCAGGTCAGGGCACATGGCCTGCGTTGTGGGCTCCATCCCTGGAGGGGGGCAAGGGGGCGTGTAGGAGGCAGCCTATCTGTGATTCTCTCTCATCATTGATCTCTCTCTCTCTCTCTCTCTCTCTCTCTCTCTCTCTCTCTCCCCCTTCTTCCTCTCGAAAGCAATAAAAATATATTTTTTAAAACCTCACAAAACACAGCAGCCTCATCTTGCCTTTAAAATAGCAGCGTGCCTTACATTTGCTGCTTTAGTGTTCAGAAGTACTTTCTCATCCCTTCCTTCAAACTTCAGGGCAGCCTTCCCCCCCTCCCCAGCCAAGCACCATTACGCTCCTTACATCTTTGATATCTAGGACTGTGGATGTAGGTGCTCGGGGTGTTTGCTTTGGATACACAATCTTTAGAGAGATAACTTCACTGGCAAATATTAACTTGAGATATTTAGCTTCTATTTGATCATCTTCAAAGCTGTTCTCGGTGGGCAAACACACTTATCGCACTGTGAGGTCACTAACTTATTTCTAAGCTGCAGTGACAGTGTGAAGTCAGTGACATTCCATACCTGCCAACTGTGGCATGTAATACACAAATCAAAAAGTTACGTTACCATTTACAAGACAGGGCACCTGCATGTCATGCTGGTAATGGTTGCCTTTTTAAAAAATATGTATTTTACTGATTTTTTACAGAGTAGAAGGGAGAGGGATAGAGAGAGAAACATGTTCTGATCCCAGCATTCCCAGCAGCAGAACCGTCCACCTGAGGTTCAAAGCCAGGCTCCTTCCTCGCAGCACTTTCTATTCTGCTATCAAAGGCAACAATTAGTCCTAACTGGCTTGGCTCAGTGGATGGAGTGTCAGCCTGTGGACTGAAAGGTCCCAGGTTCGATTCCGGTCCAGGACATGTACCTTAGTTGCAGGCACATCCCCAGTAGGGAGTGTGCAGGAGACAGCTAATCGATGTTTCTCTCTCATCAATGTTTCTAACTCTCTATCTCTCTCCCTTCCTCTCTGTAAAAAATCAATAAAATATATTTAAAAAACAAACAAACAAACAAACAAACCATATAAGGGTCCAATTTCTTCACATCCTCACCAACTTATTATCTGTTTTTTTTATTATTTTTTCTTATTATGGGTGTGAGGTGACATCTCACTGTGGTTTTGGTTTTGATTTGCGTTTCCCTGATGTCTAATGATGTCTTCCTATGTGCTTCTTGGCCACTTACATATATTCTTTGAAAAAATTCTAATAAAAGTCTAATATGCTAAGTGTCTGGACGTTTGGTTGTCCTTTCAACCAATCAAAGCTTAATATGCTCATTATAGGTTAAGGCCACTCAACCACTCACTACGACATGCACTGACCACCAGGGAGCAGATGATCTGACTGGTAGGTTAGCTTGCTGATGGGATCCAGCAGGTCAGGACTGAGCTACATGGGCCAGACACAGCCTGAAGCCCTCCTGAGGTCCCTCCCCGGTTGGCCAATCCCCCACATCCCTCTCCAGCCCCAATCATGCACCAGTGAGGTCCCTCTGCCTGGACTGCACCCTCTCAAAATCCAGGATCCCTTGGGGGATGTTGGAGAGCTGGTTTCGGCCCTATTCTGCAAGTCAGGCTGATTAACCCCACTAATGCATGAATTTGTGCACTGGACCTCTAGAATCTATTAAAATCTCTTTTCCATTAGTTAATTTTTTAAATGATTGAGTGGCAGTTCTTTATTCTGGATTTGAGTTTCATATCGGAGAATGACTTGTAAATATTTTCTCCCATTCTTTGGGTTGTGATTGCACCTTTTTTGATGGTGTTTTTCGAAACACAAAAGTTTTAAAATTTGATGAGATTCAATTTATTTTTTCTTTTGTTCTGTGTGCTTTTGATTTCATATGTAAGAAACTTTTGCCTGTTTCAAAGGCAGAAAGATTTACTCCTACCTTTTTATCTAAGGGTTTTATAATGCTAGTGATTACATTTAGGTCTTTAATACACAGTGGGTTCATTGTTGTGTATGGTATGACCTTGTAGTATTTCACTATGTCCTATACCACAACTTATCTAACTACCTCTTTATTAATGGGCACCAAGCTCTGGTAAGTACTTGCTATTAAAGCTCTGCAAACTTCCTGAATTATTTCCTATATATAAATCTCTAAAGTGGAATTGTTAGGGCAAAACCTGTGCACATTGGGGTCATTTGCTAAGCATTGCACACATTTGCTTCCTGAAAGGTGACAAGGTTTTTTTTTACTTCTACGAAGGGTATGGCACTGGGTTCCCTGAATTCTCAACTTGTGGTGTTATGTAAAAACCTGTTTGCTTGTTTGAAAGGTGACAGATGAGTCTCATTGGTGCTTTGCTTGCATTTCAATTTCAGGAAGCTCAAATATTTTTTATATGTTTCTTTTTTTAAAAATTAAATTTATTGAGGTGACATTGGTTTAAAACATTTTTTTTCTTTGAATTGTGTTCAGCTTTACCTAATTGTTTGGTAAAGTAGTTCATACATGAAAGTCACCAGTCTTGTGCCTTTCAATGGTGGACGTGCCCTCCTCTCTCGGTTACTGTGCATTCTGTGTAATTGTGGTGCTTTCCATGGGCACATGCTGCTTCCTAAGTGTCACCACATCGGCCTTCGGCTTCTCCTTGTGGTGTCTGCTCTGTCCTTCAACGTTCCAGCCCTGCTCCGGGCATGTCTGTTCCCTATGGCCAAAGCTAGGCCGGGTGGCTCTGCGCTGGTGCTGTGCCTGGTCCATGGGAGCCTCCTGAACCCGGGTCAGGCCACAGCTCCAGCCTTTCATGTACCAGCGCTCAGCTTCTCTGTAGTTTAGCGGATTGCGCATCCAAGGATTTCCTCCAGGGCCCCTGTCCAGATGGGCAACTACATCCTCCACTCAGTTCTCTCCCTCCCTCCCTTTCTTTCCTTTTTAATATGTTTTTATTGATTTCAGAGAAAGTGGGATTGGAAGAGGGAGAGAATCATGGATGGGCCGCCTCCTGCAGGCCCCACTCTGGGGATGAGCCCACACCCTGGCGTGTGTCCTGACTCTGACCACCTGGTCCATAGGTGTCCGCTCAACCACTGAGCCCCGCTGGCCGCGCTTGGCTGTCTCTTAAACGTGTTCTTTCTGCCGCTCAGATCCCCCTTTGCTCTGACTCAGTGCGGGGCTGCAGGGCCCCGGATGTCGGATGTTGGCGACCAGGGGGCTGTGAGGCTTCGAATGTAGGATGTCGGTGACCACGTGGCTGTGGGGCCTCGGCCGTTGGTGACCACGTGGTTCGGGGCCCCGGATGTCGCATGTAGGTGATCCACATAGCTGTGGGGCCTCGGATGTTGGTGACTATGTGGCTGCAGGGCCCCGGATGTCGGCCCAGCCCCAAACGCACTCGGTGACCACGTGGCTGTGGGGCCCCAGATGACGGTGACCACGTGGCTGTGGGGTCTCGGACGTTGGTGACCACGTGGCTGTGGGGCCCGGATGTTCGTGACCAAGTGGCTGTGAGGCCTCGAATGTCGGATGTCGGTGACCACGTGGCTGTGGGGCCCGGATGTTGGGATGGCGGTGACGACGGTGTTTGAGGGTCACGGACTTCTGTCAGCGGAGGCCGGTCTGGGACCCGACTCCTGTGGTGAGATTGTGCACGAGGCCCCTCCTCTGCTGCCACCCAGGTAGGTCCCGGCGCCGCCGCCTTCTCCTCCTCCCCCTCCCCCTCCTCCCCCTTCCCCACCCCCGGGTGCGGGGCTCCGGGCCGCGGGGCCGCGGGGCCGCCGGTGCCCAGGGCGAAGGCAGGGCTGCCTGCTCTGCCCGCGGGAGGAGGGAGCGGTCCGCCCGCCGAGGAGCCGCCAGGGAGCCGGCCGGGCACGCCCCACCCTCCGCCCGCCCGCCCGCCCGCGAGGTCGCTGCGCCCCGCGCTCCAAGGCGAAGGCGCGGCAGTTCCTGGTCCGCAGGGCCCGCTCCGCCGCCGCCGCACCCGGAGGAGCCGCCCGCCGCTCCCCACCGAGCCCCTCGCGGCGCCCAGGGCCAGGCCGTGCGCCGCGGGATGGCTGCGGGGGCGCGGGCTCCGGGCCGGGTCCCGCCGCCGGTCCGGCTGCTGCTGCTGCTGCTGCCCGCCCTGCGCGCCTCCGCCGCGGAGCCCCCGGGCCCCGAGCCCCCGGCGCCGCGCAGCCTGCACCCGCCCTACTTCAACCTGGCGGGGGCGGCGCGCATCTGGGCCACCGCCACCTGCGGGGAGCCGGAGCCGGGGGGCGCGCGGCCGCGGCCCGAGCTCTACTGCAAGCTGGTGGGGGGGCCCACCGCCCCGGGCCGGGGCCACCCCATCCAGGTGAGGCGGGCGGGCGCGCTGTCCCGCCGGGGGTCCCCGGGAGCTCGCCCGGGCCCGCGCGGCCAGGCGGGGTGGGACGGCGCGGGCTGACGCTCCCCGGCTCGGCGAGCACCCAGGGGTGCGGGCGTGCGGTCCAGTCTGCCCCGGTCCGCCCGCCCCCAGGCAGCTCGCGGCCAGGCCCGAGTCCCCCAGCGCATCCCCTTCAAAGCGCTTCAAACCCCCTTTCGAGGAGAAGGGGCTTCGGAGTGAATGTTAAGACAGAAAGTTGGGGTCCTATCAGTCGTTCCTCCGAGGAGAGCGGGTCACTCTCCCGGGTCAAACAGGGCTTAACGAGGACGCACAGGGCGCCCATCCCGGGGACGCAGGTGTGACCGATGGAGCTGGCCGTGCTCAGCAGCGCCTGGACGTGGTCAGGTCCGTCCACGGAGCCTCCTGGCAGCGCGGGGGCTGGGTCAGGGGCGGGGTGGGGGGTGCTGGGTCAAGGGCGGTGGGAGCTGAGTCAGGGGCAGGGGTGGGGGGGAATGGAGGGAGCTGGGTCAGGGGCGCAGGCTCAGAAACGCCCCTGTCCTGATCCCAGAGCCACTCACACTGACCGAAACCAGGAGCAGGAGCAGGGACGTGGAGTAATTTGGGGCTTGTGTCCCAAAGCGAACCATGTCACTGAGAGTGGTAGGAATTTTTGACGGAGCACATGTATACATGACAAGCTGTTGAACATGCAGTACATGCTTGTTTGTAAATTATATGCATGTATTACTTTACTGTGTATTATGTGTCCTTAAAACACTTAGAAATAGAAATTTAAAAGAAAAAGAATGAGGACGAAAATGCTTCTTATTTTATTGATTCAAAGGTCAAAATAATTTTGCTTTCTTTAAATTTTTGTGGTTGTGTACACCTATTTATACATATACAAACATACAAAAGTCATCATAGATGTAATGATTTTTGAACAAGTTTAGATGAGCATTTATGATACGATTCAAAGTTGTTTTATTTTAATACTTGACTTCAATTGTCACCTCTGAAAAGATACTGGAAAAATATGTAGATTCAAATGGAAGAACTGAATTGACCGAGCTCCAGAACCAACTCCATGACTTAGGAAGTCCCATGCCCAATGAGAACGGGGAGTCCCTGGTCAAAATCATTAAGGATTTCGAGGTGGTGACAGAGAGCAAGGAAGTAAGCGGAAGGACTTTATTTTTATTTTATTTTAAAAAATATATATTTTATTGATTTTTCACAGAGAGGAAGAGAGAGGGATAGACCGTTAGAAACATCGATGAGAGAGAATCATCAACCAGCTGCCTCTTGCACACCCCCTACTGGGGATGTGCCCGAAACCAAGGTACATGCCCTTGACCAGAATCGAACCTGGGACCTTTCAGTCCACAGGCCGACGCTCTATCCACTGAGCCAAACCAGTCCTGGCGAGCGGGAGGACTTTTAAAGCGGGGCCCTGTGTGGCTGCCCACGCCTCAGGCTGCCTGAGCACGCTACATCCTGGTACTCATAGTTCGGCCCCATCCTTCAATTATCTTAAAATGTTGTAAAGGAGAAACATGCCAGAAAATGCCCGCTTTTCAAGAAAGGTGTTGTGTTTTAATGTTTCAAACAATAGATTTGAAATGCATTGCAGGTCCTCTTTTAGAAAAATAAGACTATGTTAAAATTTTCTGTTTCCCTGTTTTCAAAATGTGCAGCTATGGGAATTTTTAGAGCAACGGTTCCGTGCTTTTGTAACAAAAACAAATGAAGTATTTCCAAACATCTATTTTTCAAAGCTGCTCTTTCCAAGGCATGCATTTCCCCTTCTTTCTGTCATTGCAAATGGGGTTTACTGACCCTGTAGCACGTCCTTCGTGGCTGATGTCTGGTGCTGGCCTTGGCTTTTCACATAATTGCTGATCAAATTGTGATGTGCTTCCCGGTGCTTCTCCTTATTGATTTGATATTTATTTTAATGAACTTTATTGTTGATAGTTTTATAGATATCTCCTCTTTTCCCCTCCTTTACCTCATCCTCCCAGCCCCCACCCCTCACCCCCACTCCCCAGATCTTCACTACCCTATTGCCCATGCCCATGGGCTAAGCCTGTAACTATAAGTTCTTGGGTTTATCTCTTCTCTTCCCCCAATCCCACATCGAGGTGTGTCAGTCTGGTCCATGCCTCCCTGCTTCGGGTCTTATTTTATTGGTCGATTCATTCCACTCATTAGATTCCACAAATAAGTGAGACCGTGTGATATTTGTCTTTCTCTGACTGGCTTATTTCACTTAGCACAATATTTTCCAGGTCCATCTGTGCTGTCCCAAAGATCCCTCTTTTTTTTTTTTTAGTATTCCTTGTGTAAATGTCCCCCCGCCCTTTTATCCACTCTCTGCTGATGGGCACTTGGGCTGTTTTCAAATCTTAACTATTGTAAATAATGCTGCTATGAACATAGGGGTGCATACATTCATTCTGATTGGAGTTTTAAGCTTTTTAGGATATACTCCCAGAGGTGGGATCTCTGAGTCAAATGGAAGTTCCATTTTTAATTATTTGAGGAAACTCCACACTGTTTTCCAGTGACTGCACCAGTCTGCATTCCCACCAGCAGTGCACTAGAGTCTCTTTTCTCCACATCCTCGCCAGCACTTGTCGTTTGTTGATTTTTTGATGATAGTCATTCTGACAGGTGTGAGGTGGTATTTCATCGTGGTTTTAAAATGCATCTTTGATGATCAGTGACTTTGAGCATGTTTTTATATGTAAATTAGCATCTCCTCTTTGGAGAAATGTCTTTTCAGGTCTTCTGCCCATTTTTTAAATTGGATTGTTGGCTTCCCTTTGTTGAGTTGTATGAGTATATACTTTGGTTGTTAACCACTTGTCAGGTGTATCATTGGTAAATATGTTCTCCCATGCAGTGGGTTCTATTTTCATTTTGATGGTGGTTTCTTTTGCTGTGCAGAAGCCTTTTATTTTGATGTAGTCCCATTTGTTTATTTTCTCCTTAGTTTCTTTTGCTTTAGGAGATGTGTCCATAAAATATTGCTACATGAGATGTATGAGATTTATTGCATACTAGAGGCCCGGTGCATGAAATTCGTGCATGGGTGGGTCCCTTAGCCTGGCTGAAACCTGGCAGTCCGACATTCCCCTGGGGGATGTAGCAGAGCTGAAATGGTAGGTAGCCTGGGAGGAGCCCCAGCCGGGCCTGGCACAGCTCCATTGCCGCTCATCCCGGCCCACTGCACCTGCCATTCCCGATGCTGCAGCTGCTCTTGGCAGCCATGAGCCTGACTTCTGGCTGAGCAGCACTCCTGCTGTGGGAGCACACTACCACCAGGGACAGCTCCTCTGTTGAGCGTCTGCGCCCTGGTGGTCAGTGCATGTCATAGCGACTGGTTGTTCTGGTCAGTTGTAACAGTCGTGTAGGCCTTTTATCCATTTTGAGTTTATCTTGCATATGGTGTAAGTTGGTCTAGTTTCATCTGTTTGCATGTGCCAGTCTAGTTTTCCCAGCACCATTTGTTGAAGAGACTGTCTACTCCATTGTGTTTCTTGCCTTTTTGTCAAACATTAACACACTAGAGGTCCGGTGCATGAATTCGTGCACATGTGGGGTCTGGCCAGCCCAGCCCCAACGGGTGGATCGGAGCCAGGCCTTTCAGGAGAAGGAGATAGTGGGAGGTTGGCCGGTCACCCCTACCCCCGATTGGTTTGGAGGGGGGTGATCAGGGGTGGAGCTAGCTAGGGAGAGGGGCTGTGGGCAGTGGGCCAGCTGGCCCTGATCAGGGTGGAGGGGTGATCAGGGGTGGGAGAGGCTTTTCAGGGGAGGGGTCTACCAGGGGGAGGGGCTGTGGGAAGTTAGCTGCCAGCCCCACCCTGGATCAGGCCAGTTCGCTGGCTATCGTGGGCATCATAGCGACCAGTATTTCTGGTTGTTTCGGCATTCCTGTCATTGGCTTTTTATAAATAGAGATTGTGGACCAGTAGTTCTATTGTTAGTTTTACCTGGTGGCCAGATAAGTTTCTATTGAACGAGTACAAAAAATGTTTTACATAAATGTTAAAGGCAAGTTTTAAAATTAAATACCCACTCATTTTGAAGTTATTTGTTGCATGTTCTTACAAGCTAATATCTTTTTAAAGTATGATACTTTGTAAAACACTGTGTAATATGAAGGGAGAATTCTCTTGTTCCATCCACAATGTGTTCATTGAGGGTAACGGTGTGGGTCAATTTCTGGAGTCTCTGTTCTAATCCGTTGGTTTATATGCCTGTTCCTGTGCAAGTACCAGGCTGTTTTGGTTACAATGGCTTTGTAGTATAGTTTGATATCTGGTGTTGTTATCCCTCCTACTTCATTCTTCTTTCCCAAGATTGCTGCAGCTATTCAGGGTCGCTTATGGTTCCACACACATTTCTGAAGTATTTGTTCTAGCTCTGTGAAATATACCTTTGGTATTTTAATAGGGATTGCATTGAATCTATAGATTGCTTTGGTTAGTATAAACATTTTAATGATGTTAATTCCTCCAATCCATGAACATGGTATATGTTTGGTCCATTTGTTTATATCTTTCTCTATTTCTTTTTTTCAGTGTCCTATAGTTTTCCAAGTACATGTCTTTTTTCCTTCTTGGTTAAGTTTATTCCTGTCTTTTTTCCTTCTTGGTTAAGTTTATGCTTAGGTATCATTTTGTTGTTGTTACAATGGTAAATGGGATTGCTTTTTTAGTTTCTCTTCTTTTTTTTTTAAACTATTTTTTTTCAATATGTAAACTAAATCTATTACCAGGCTATAGATACAAAATAATTAACCATCTATATACAATAAATATTAATAGTTTAAGAAAAACGATTTTAAATATAATAATGGGACTGCAGGAGGTTGGCTCCAAGGGCGTGTCCGGCCCATCTTGTCCAGTCTCTCCCTGCTGACCAACTTCTAATTAATTTCCTTTCAATTTGCATAAATCCATGCACAGGGCACTAGTTTATTATATTTAAAATATTTTTTTTCTTGAAATATTAATGTTTATTGCATGTAACATGTTTAAAATCATTTTCTTGAAACATTAGAGAAACTATTTCCTCAAAAATTAAAAATAGTTTCTCTTTCTGAGAGTTTATTATTGATATATAAAAAATGCCATTGATTTCTGGATGTTGATTTTGTATCCTGCTACCTTGCCAAATTCATTTAAGTCTAGTAGTGTCCCAGTGGAGTTTTTAGGCTTTTCTATGAACCATCATGTCATCTGCAAATAATGACAGTTTTACTTCCTCCTTTCCAATTTGGATGCCTTTTAGCTCTCCTT